>NC_068454.1:72255892-72555892 GCF_023373465.1 Oncorhynchus keta | reverse complement strand
CTCAGGTGCATCCTGCTTCCGTCGATCATTCTTTAGATGTTTCTACAACTTTATTGGAGTCCACCAGTGGTAAATTAAATTGATTGGACATGATTTGGAAAGGCACACACCTGTCTATATAAAAGGTCCCACAGTTGACAGTGCATGTTAGAGCAAAAACCAAGCCATGAGGTCAAATAAATTGTCCAACGAGCAACGAGACAGGTTTGTGTTGAGGCACAGATCTGGGAAGGGTACCAAAACATTTCTGCAGCATTGAAGGTTCCCAAGAACACAGTGGCCTCCATCATTCTTAAATGGAAGAAGTTTGGAACCACCAAGACTCTTCCTAGAGTTGGTCGCCCGGCCAAATTGAGCAATCTGGAAAGAAGGGCCTTGGTCAGGGAAGTGACCAAGAACCCGATGGTCACTGACAGAGCTCCAGAGCTCCTCTGTGGAGATGGGAAAACTTTCCAGAAGGACAGCCATCTCTACAGCACTCCACTAATAAGGCCTCTATAGTAGAGTGGCCAGATGGAAGCCACTCTTCAGTAAAAGGCACATGACAGCCCGCTTGAGGTTTGCCGTAAAGGCACCTAAAGTACTCTCAGACTATGAGAAACAAGATTCTCTGGTCTGATGAAACCAAGATTGAACTCTTTGGCCCGGATGCCAAGCGTTACGTCTGGAGGGAACCTGGCACCATCCCTACAGTGAAGCATGGTGGTGCAGCATCACGCTGTGAGGATGCTTTTCAGCAGCAGGGACTGGGAGACAGGTCAGGATCGAGGGAAAGATGAACAGAGCAAAGTACAGAGAGATCCTTGATGAAAACCTGCTCTAGAGCGCATAGCATGTCAGACTGGGGCAAAGGTTTACCTTCCAACAGGACAACAACCGTAAGCACACAGCCAAGACAATGCAGGAGTGGCTTCAGGACAAGTCTCTGAATGTCCTTGAGTGGCCCAGCCAGAGCTCGGACTTGAACCCAATTGAACATCTCTGTAGACCAGAAAATAGCTGTGCAGCGAAACTCCCCATCCAACCTGGCAGCTTGAGAGGATCTGCAGAAGAATGGGAGAAACTCCACAAATACAGGTGTGCCAAGCGTTTAGTGTCATACCAAAGAAGACTGGAGGCTGTAATCGCTGCCAAAGGTGCTTCAACAAAGTACTGAGTAAAGGGTCTGAATACTTATGTGAATGTGAGATTATTATTATTGTTTTTTTTTATTTGCAAATATTTCTAAAAACCTATTTTTGCTTTGTCATTATGGAGTATTGTGTGTAGATTTATGGGGGGGACAATTTAATAAGAAGCATTGTGAACTGCGCTCCACACTGAGAAGCGTTGATGGGGTATCTGTACTTTACTTTGCTATTTATATTTTTGGCAATTTTTACTTTTACTACACTACATTCCTAAAGACAACAATGTACTTTTTACTCCATACATTTTCCCTGACACCCAGCAGTACTCGTTACAGTGACAAGAAAATTGTCCAATTCACACACTTGATCTGGCGGACTCACTAAACACGCATACTTCATTTGTAAATTAGTGTTGGAGTGTGCCCTGGCCTTCCGATAATAAAAAAAGTAAAGAAAATTGTTATGTCTGGTTTGCTTAATATAAAGGAATTTGAAATTATTCATTCTTTTACTTTTGATACTTATGTATTTTTAAAACGAAATAATTTTGGACTTTTACTCAAGTAGTATTTTACTGGCTGACTTTCACTTTTACTTGAGTCATTTTCTTTACTTTTACTCAATAATGACAATTTAGCACTTTTTCAAAAGAAGCCAGATTTAGATATGGCATATAATGTAAGAATTCCATTTCACATCATGCTGAGCCTATTCATATAAATAATTTATTAGAATTTACCGGTTTTTCGCAGTTATTCATACTGGGAAAATGTGGAGTAGGTTTGGCCGGGAAATCTCGGTAACCCAGTTCCTGTTATTCAACCCTAATCCACACCATCTTCAAATATGAAATAAGACACTTTAAACTTTAAGAGGGTGTTTGAAGAGAAAGGGAGGGAGGCAGAGGGCGACAGTGCGCGCACGTTAGAGAGAGCGGTTTCATTTGTGGCGAGAGAGTGGATGATATTCTTTGCTATAGAGAATAAGATGGAAATGGGTAAGACGCTTTATAGTCTATTTTTTCTACCCTTATGATCTCTGCACCGGGTGCTTTAACTTTTCACTCAGACTGATGCTTCATTTGTAGAAGTAGAGTTTCATGACAAATATGCAATTCTTAATGTCATCTCGATTTTTGTCAATTGCTTTTACTCAAACTTTTTTAGAAACTCCTATGCATTAGAATTGTTGCATTATGTGTGAATAGAGAACATATGAGGGCTAAGTCATGTACTAAATGTCTTCAATAAATCTAATGACTTTCCTTGTTGAAAGTCATACCTGGTCATAGTAGGTGGGAAATTAATGAAAACTGGGGTAACAAATTACCACAATGTAACCTTCTCTTTTTCCCCATTCCATTGGGACATTTCTTGTGAATAATTTATCCAAATAAACAAATAGATATTTAAGGCTTATCTATAGCTGTGCAGTACGCGTGCAAGGTTGCACAAAATATACACCATTTTGCAAGATACTGACTTCCCTTGCAAATAACTTTCAGATAACATCCGTTTCAAATAATCTCTTATAGAAAAGTCTACTAATCAGCACTATATTTAAGATTACAATGTGTCAGAGCCTAAAAGACAATTGGTAATATTTCTTTCTAATTTCAGAAAACTCTACCATGGTATATTCTGATGTGACAACTGGGATGGGCATAATATCTCTGGTTGTCTACTGTGTGGCGTTTGTGCTTGGCCCCACTGGCAACGGCTTGGTGATCTACGTGACGAGCTGCAGGATAAAGAAGAATGTCAACTCTGTTTGGTTCCTCAACCTGGCCTTGGCGGACTTCCTCTTCACTTCCTTTCTGCTCCTCTATATCATCTACATTGTCCGTGGTTATGATTGGCCTTTCGGTGACATCCTTTGCAAGTTAAACAGCATGGTGACTATGCTCAACATGTTCGCCAGCATCTTCCTCCTGGCGGCCATCAGTCTGCACCGCTGCCTGTCCACGTGGGTGGTTGTGTGGGCCCATAACAAGTGCACGCCAGGCAGGGCTGAGGTCATCTGTGTGGGGATCTGGTTAGCTTCATTGGTCTGTAGCCTCCCATTCACCATCTTTCGGGAGATCATACACCATGATAATAGGACAATGTGCAGTTATTCAATTTCCCATTCTTCCTACAGGAACTTGGTTGTGTTCCGCTTTCTGCTGGGCTTTCTCATCCCATTCCTGGTCATCATAGGCTCTTACATTGCCATATGGATACGCGCCAGGCGCCTTCAGAAAGGAAGAACGCACAGGTCCCTCCGAATCATCGTCTCCGTTGTCCTGGCCTTCTTCATCTGCTGGATGCCCTTCCACGTCTTCCAGTTTCTGGACTTCATGGAAGACAACCAAGGCCTCAAGCTGGTCGTGCATATAGGGACTCCCCTGTCCGCTAGCCTGGCCTTCCTCAACAGCTGCCTGAACCCCATCCTGTACGTCTTCATGTGTGACGAGTTCCAGAAGAAGCTGCGTCAGTCCGTGTTGCTCGTATTCGAGAATGCTTTTGCAGAGGACCACGGGATGAACTTTGTGTCATCAACGCGCTCCCTGAGCTCCCATCTCTCCCGGATCTCCCGTAAGTCTGAGTCTCTGGCTCCAGGAGAAGGAGGACTTTTACACCTCACTGGTGACCAGTCTGATAGTAAAGTGTAAACTGAGGTGTGAGATGGGAGACATCTGCAAAAGACAGGGCTAGTACATCTGTATTACAGAGTAATTTGACTGTAGCTGTTGTCATTGTGGTGTTCATGGTGGCAATGAAATCAATCAAATGTATTTTATAAAGCCCTTTTTACATCAGTAGTTGTCACAAATTGCTTTACAGACACCCAGCCTAAAACCTCAAAGAGCAATGCTGATGCAGTTATCAGATTTAACTTCTGTTATAGTGATGTTATGTTGAAGTTACGGAGACCTTATTTTGATGTTATGTTGACATTATGGGGAAATTCTCACACACAACTAGACAATAACATTCCTAAACCTCTAATTTCAAATTCTTACAAGACTGTTCGACCAGACAGATCAATTTTGGTATCAAAAATAACAAAAAACCTCTTTAAGGTCATTTATTAATTTATTTGTTTATATTTTGCTTGTAGCTAATACAAGAGTTGACTCCTGAAAGGACTTTGAAATCTGACCAAAGAAAAACACTTACAAATGTTTACTTCAGACAACATTCCTTTTGTGATCCAAAACAAACAGAACATTTATTGCCTGTATGTGATAGATATCTTGGACCTATTTCTTCCATGTGGACTGTGTTTCTGACCTGCAGATGACAAGATCCTTCTGAAAAACCCTCTCCCAAAATAACTGCTGTGGAGAAATCATTTGTGGAGAAATTACATTTCAGAAATCAATCAATTGTAAAAACAGCACTGGCAGATATATTATAGCGATTAATAAATTACAATAGCTCTTTACAACTTTAATTTTTATTTTTACAGTTTACTTAAAATTTTAGATGTGTGAGAGACTTTTCTTTTGAATGTTTAAACAAAAAAGATTCATAAGAGCACTGCTTGTCTGGGAAACTGGTGAACCTAAAACACAAATATTTACCACTGGAAGCCTGGAATTAATTTAGAGTATTCCGGAATTTAGACACTACTCAACCTGTTTACAAACTTTTCATGACACATTGTTGTGATTGACAACAGACTATATAATGCATTACCAGATATTCTGTAATAGGACAAAAAACATGTAATAATTATTTAAACAGATGAACTTGGGCCCACCAGAAGCACCAACTTACTGAAAGTATTGCTACATTTTTCAAAACGAGGACTATGGGTCCCTAATTGTGGCAGTATATGGTAGAAATGGGCTCCATGAGGATCCTCTGACATCATCACACGTAATGTCCTCCTTGGGGAGAGGACTAGTGCAGCGTCCTGGGGTAGATCACTTGCTCGTAGCTCCTACCTGCTCTATTCTTTTCTCCTCCCTCTGCTGTGGGATACTGCCTGGGGGATTCTCAGCTAGCGGTCATACATCTCCTTCATCTCTTTCAGGATCTTGATGCTCTCGCTATACCTCAGCTGATTCTTGTTGGACGCTTCTTTCCATCTGAACACAGTTAATAAGATTGATCGCAGCTAGATAAACAATGTTTACTGACAGAATTTGTATAAACTTTTTTTCCAATCAAGATTCAATTCGGTTTAATAGTTGATATTCGACTCCACAATCTATTCATGTCAACAAAGTTATCTTTTGTGATTATTTAGATGCCTTGGACTTACTTTTGCCTGATCTTTTTCCAGCGTTCTATGTGGTTGTATATGAGGGGACCAGACACAAGAGCTGTATCTGTAGACTGGTGACAAAGACAGACAGATTGAAGCAATCCACCGTTTTACTGTGGCAAATGTGAAAATGATGGCTAGGCGTAGCAGATGTTATACAGTACCTTGCTGACAATAGGCTTTTCTGTGGATGGGATCCTCAGATTGACAGGATCTCCAGAAGGGTTGAGAGGACAGGAGGTGGGCGGAGGGAGGCGATACACATTCTGTCCCTTACCATTGAGCATGTCTGCAGCCTGGCAAGATGCAGGTGAAAAGTGAGAAAACAAATACTGGACAGAGAGCACTAATGAAAAATATATATTTATGCCCACATTGTGGGCATCTTTGTCCTGCTTTTTGGTTGTGAGCTTACCTCCTCTTCCCCCATGCTGTGTGGGGGGCTTGGGGATGCAGCTCTCTCTCTGACTGCCGGGTTGTTCCTCATCCAGGCCCGGCAAATGGGGTAAAGTGGGGTACTGGTGGTGTACTGGGCCAGGTCCACACTGCGGTCAAACAACTTGATAATGTAGGCATCTAGCAGAGAGGGTCGGAGAACAAATGATTGTATATGTAGGTGAATATCTAGAGCTTGAAGGGTAGAGTCAGTGAGTGAGAGAGAAAGGTTTTTAAAAGTCAAATGAACTGTGTTTGGCAGGGAATTGACATCTGCAGCAGACTTACTTTGTTTATGTTGGTTACTCTCCGTTAAGCTATCATCCATCTCTTTCCGTTTCTTCCTCCGGTGCTGTGGGAACCGTGATGATGGGCTATGACATCAACGACGAGGGAAAGGTAACAGGTCAAGGCCTTTCAGTGTATAACAGTCAAATGTGTTAAAAAAAAACTCAAATAAGGCTTACCGCTTCCCAGCAGAAGATGGAGACACATCTCTATGGAAGAAACAGGCAATCGGAATTACTACAGAAGTAGTGGAACCACAATAGGCTATTGAGTGAGTCTAAATAGCATACTTTGTTTAATATAAAAAGTTGGAATACCAGATGAAGATAATAAATGTTAAGGCCATACTTGCTCAAAGACTCTTCTGCCATCTTTGTCTCATCTTCATTTTGCTCCCTGGAAAAACAGCAAAACCAACATTTCCCATCACCTAGGCTTGATTAGATAGTGCACAGCCAATGAAAGGTTCCTGAAGCTGTAAGTTTCAGTGTCAAGGCAGTACTGTACTGTATCTTTCCAAATACAATAAAAACACCAACCTCTCACTGTCACTCTTCTCTACCAGCCCCTGTAATACTGCATCCAGTCGGCTGCGTGCACCACTCCCCTCTGCATCTGACAAAAATAAATAAACAGTCGACTTTACTTAGGAGAGATATAATAATTCCAGTAGTTAGTGTTAAGTCCCACTGTATCGTCAGCTGAATTGGTTTTTGGTTTTGAAATGTTCACGCGCTCACCTGGCTTCTCAGTCTTGATCTTGACGTGATGCATGATCAGTCTACTAACACTTTCACAGCGACATTCAGAAATCCCCAAAACAAAATATAAAATACAAGTTAGTTGGTAGCTAGCTACAACGACAAGCTTGCTAAAAAGTTTATGTACAGGGAAACACTGACGCAAAATATGTAGCTAGATATTAAATGACCCAAGATGACTGTAGTTGTGCCTGGATGCCGTAGCTAGCTAAAGTAGCTAGTTAACGCAAATTGAAGCAGTCTTTTTTTTTTAGTAAGCGTGTGAGACGCATTATTGGAATTATGTCTATTTGATACATAACTTTTCATCAGCAGAAAATTATTGCACAATTAATGTCCAAATGCCACGTATCTATACATAGAACATAGTTTTGTTACCCTCCAACAACTAACTAGCTGCCTGGTTGGTTACCTCGGTGGTCGGATTTGTTTCAGTGGACTTTCCTCTTCCGCGCGCAGGTCGTTTCCTTTCTGCTGGTTGGACAACGTGGAGTCGACTATCATTGGTTCAAATCAATGTCTGTCACTTACCAACTTTTTCTAGATTGGCCAGAATCGATTGTTGACGATAATGATGTTCTCGGTAAAGATAAACTCAAGATTATTGAAACTGTCAAATGGGTGAATAAAAAGTTATCCTGCGAGGAATGTACCATTTAGAAAAGTAGAACTAATTGTCTAGACTATGCATATGATTTTACTAATCTAACTATTTTATTTCGCCGTTTGGTTGCCCGGTAACTGACAAAAGCCCAAACCGGATGAAAACCCGGAAGGCGCACTGTTTTCCTTTCATTGAATCAACCCACCCAGGCAGTGATCAAATCGAGATGCTCAAGTAACATTTACATGGAAAGTACGTGCTTTAAAAAAAGTATTTAATACGTCATCGATGTCAGTGGTCTAGCCTTTCTAAATAAACAAAAACTGTTTTCAACTGCAATGTTGTTAGCTTGTTACAGGGATAACTTTTTTTGCAGTGCCAGCTAATTAGCTAGTTGTCTATTTTCACTCTTGTTAAATCAAATGCGTGTGTGCTAGGTATTTACCTGACACACACTTTAACACTGTCTCATCCTATGATTATAGCTAAGAGTTGTCTACATGTGGGCTATAACACTTCGTTGCCCAGTGTGTGAGTTGGTGCCGGTGGTACTGTCAACATGAAAGCCAGGTGAGACGTGGAACAAGTAATTAGGAATGCAGAGCTACCTTTTTCAAACCAGAACGATATGTTTTTACCACAATGAAAATGGTCATCTTTTGTCTCTCTTGCTCTCTTAGTGGTGCTGCTCTGTTCACAAGGAAGAATCCCTTCCCGCCAGACCCACCTCTGGGAAAAACCCATTACAACCCTTCACGCACCAAGAAGCTTCCAAAGCAACAGAGAAAAACCGTAAATACTGGACTTCAGGGGCTGTCGGGGTCTTTTCCAAATATACATGCTTCAATACAGTAAATAAATGTATTGTCATTACATCAAACTTGTGCTTTTTTCCTGGTTTGTCTTAGACCCTGAGCCCTGTTCACCTTGCCCAGCTGTCCAGCCCTCTTCTCCAGACACACTCACTGAGCCCAGAGGACCAGTGCGTCCTTGGGGCAGCCAACCACTTTGTCCTCTGTTCTCCTCCTGCCACAGAGGCCCAGCCTAGTTTCTTAGAGTCCTGGCCCTCCACTGATCTTGGGTCCTCCCCGGCCAACACTGCCGCCTCCCCGAACACAGACACACTGACACGGGACCCAACATTGGGAAAGTCCCTGGTTTCCACTGGGGGAGGAGAGCAGGAAGATTCAGTGTTGGCAAAGTATGCTTAATACTATTTCTAAAATTACATGATGGTAATTTGATTTATTTGTGACATGTCATACAGCATTTGTGATCCTTATGTATGTCTTCATTATAGTGTGTATCATGATATCCACAATAAGCTTGCAGGTGATTAGTTCATAAGATTATTTTATTGATTTATGGTGTTATGCCCTTTACTTGTCTCATTAGTAACTACAATAATTCCTTTTCCAGGTACATTGAACGCTTTCGTCACGGAAGGCCACAGAGTCGAGAGGTGCGTCAGCAGATGTCGGCAATGGTGGGAGAGGGCCAGCAGCCTTTCTGGTGGCTGTCCTCCTCCCCTCTACCCTCCAGTTCAACACCCACTCAAACCACTGACATAGGTACTTCACTTGTATCATTCATTGTTCTTTACATCTCATTGAAACTCACTAAAAGTTTTGCTGTCTCTATAAAACAAGGACTGTAGTGATTGTTGTGATGCATTTGACCAACTGTCTTGCTCTGCTCTCCATTTCAAATCAAAGTTTATTGGTCAAGTACACAGTTTAGCAGATGTTATAGCGGGTGCAGCGAAAATCTTATGTTACTAGCTCCTAACAATGCAGTCAAATGTCAAACAATTAAAACATTTATTTTTTTAAAGGAAAGAAATCAAGAACGTCAGGACAAATACAATTAATAACCCAAATAGCACTGATTCAAAATTCATTCTATACACTGGATGAATATGTACAGCAGTAGCTATATTAGTGAGATATATCAAGAATCAAGTATTTCAATAAATATGCTGTGTGTATAAACAGTAAAATACAATGTCTTCTCATTAATTTCCTATTTCTTTATGTACACAGGCCTTTCCCTTAGAAAAGACTCAGCCACCACCCTCAGTCCAGTTGGGCAGTTTCTGCATGGCACCACCCTCTCCCCATGCAGGGGACTCCTTGATCTTAGTGCCATGGTGAGTACATCATCATCGTGTTCATGCTCCATTTTGGTAAGATTATTTTTGAGATGGTGAGATATATTGGTATTAGACAGGTGAATGTAATTCTGTCAAGTGTGCAAGAGCCAGAATGGCTGAGATGTATTAGAAGAAAGACTCCCCATGCAAGGTGCTGCTCCTCAATAATATTTGCATACCAACACCAGACGACATGTTCTGCCCAACCACTGTGTTTATATGAACTAGTTAGAAGCTGTTCCCTTTGATTATGCAACTGTGTTTGGTGCCTTCGTTAATACCCCTTCTGGTCAAAACACCGCTCCATATCCAGCTTGCTGCATATCCCTGAGGGAATGAGCTAAACTCTATGCAACTGACGTGAGCTTTTATAGAACTGATCCATAAAGCGTGTTCAAAACAGAACCCGCTGAGGGCTCAGTTACACAACATTGTGAATGTTCTAGAATGTTGGTGATAGAAATGGTGACGGGAGATGATGCCTCTGGTGCACTCACTGGCCTCTTTCTTTCTGATCCCCTGGCAGGGCCTGTCAGACTCCTCTCACGGTGACCTTGGAGACTCCGAGATACTGCATCTGCAGGAGAAGGCCAGTAGACTGCTTCACAGAAGGTAGATATGCTGGGAGGAATGGAATACACTGAGCAGGGTTGGGGGCAATTAAATGTAATTCAGTCAGTTGCAATGAGGAGAATTGGATTAGTCTAACAAAAACTAAATGTTATGTTTTCAGTGAGCACTCACTCAGTAGTGGATCTATTCCCATCAGCTCTGAGGGCCTGGGCTGCTCCAATTTTTCCTCCCCTGTGAGCATAGATGAGCCAGTCCGAAGGCCTATAGTTACCAGTCTTATCGACTCAACCACTGGTGAGCCTTGGGGTTGGGAAGTTCAAAACATCTGATTTGCATGAATTTTCCCTTGTCTCAACCACATGATATTACTTTTTCAAACTCCCAGAGCCACTCTTATTCTGTGCTCTTGCCACGTACCTAGTTTCTCATGGTCACGATTTAGTTTCCTTTTGCAACTTTCTTTATTCTCACTTTATCTGAATACACATATTGCAGTAACTCTTCTTGTGCAACCGCTTCCTCAAGTTGTGGGGAACCTAAGCTCAGCAGACCTCTATGCTGGAACCGTGCCCAAACCGTCTGTGGTTGGTCCCCCGAACCCCCACACACGCCCAGAGGAGGACATTCTGTTTCAGTGGCGTCTGAGGAGAAAGATGGAGCAGGCCAGTCAGTGGGTTCAGTCAAACCCACAGCAGGGTTACTCCCTTCATCAGCACTCTGTGAGCTGTCAGGCTCACAAGGTACTTACCCCCTTGTCTACTACACCTGCTATTTGAAAGAGGTTTTGAAGTCTCTTTGAAATGTCTGCCATTGTGTGGTAGCATTTTCCAATGCATTTAGCGAATCACAGATCATATGATTTGATTTGTTCCCCTTCGTTAGGTACAGCGGAATCCTCTCCCTGCCTCTCATAGAGTTGCCCCCTCCCCCTCCCTCCCCATCACCAGCCCCACCGTCTCTAAGTTGCAGCCGGATGCCCCTGTCCGTCCCCACATGCACCTCCTCTGTGACATCCTTTCTTGTACCGCTCAGCCCCACTACCCTCCACTCAGCCACCAGAGGAGCCCAAAGAGGAGTGAGGTCTCTGGGGCCGACCGGACCGTCAGGCAGCCCAAAGCCCAGTTCAGCTCCACAGACACCTCCACTGAGGAGCCCACTAGTAAACATGAGTCCTCTCCACCACCGCCCGCCTTGTCAGTGACCACAGAGGAAGAGTGGGCAGTTCAACAGAGGAGAACCGAGAGGACAAAAAAGGAGACACTACAGAAGGAGAGGAGTGAGAAGCGGACTGGGCCGTCCTGCAGAAAGAAGAAATTAGCCAGGTATGACCTGTATCTAAGACGGGTGACAGTTTTACTGAATGACATGTGGCCCAGTCTGCAAACTCAATGACAATATCTCTGTAGGTGTCACGTTGGTGACAGGGACCATGCTGAGAGGCCCAGCTATGCAGATTGGAGTGTGAGCCAACACCACACCAGAGGTAAAGACCGGGTCATCCCATGGAGGGAGGAGCCCAGCAGAGACTGGGGGCAACAGGAAAGGGGGCCGGGGGTAGTGAGAGAGGGCTGCCCTGGAGATCGTGCTCCACCATCCTCTCCCATACACAGCGCCCTGGGACAGGTCAGTTAACACCGTGGGTCATCAGCATCAGTGACGCTAGATGCCATTAACACATTGAAGAAAGGCTGTTATGAATTTCAGTGTTACAATAATATTAATTTACTTTATTCATTTATCCAGGTTAGTTTAATTTAAATAAAGATATTAGCTGAGTAAAGCATATTAATTTACCTTGGCAGGTAGTTTCAGAGGTACTGTTCCTGACCACGGACTCCCCGGACCCGCCCAGAACTCCTGTGTCCTCTAACTCTCCCAGATATGTGCCCCCGCAGTCCCCTGCCCCGCCTCCCAGTGCACAGCATCCACGGGAGGTTGTAGCTCAGCTGCTTCAGGAGGCTGAAGGTGAGACTGCTTGGTGCAGTGGGGACTGCTGACCTTAATTCTAGGTAGCAGAGGTGGAATAGACTCTGGCTGTATAATAGTGTGTATATATAGCCTCTAGTCAAGTTTCACCGGGACTGAATCCTAACTTGAACTTTTTCCTGAATATCCCATTCCTATACATGCATTTCTTACTCTAAATAATAAGTTAGGATTTTGCCCTAAATGCTAAAGGGGTCTTTTGGGTGGCATAACAATTGAGTGAAGCCATAGTCCTCTCTGTTACGGAAGTACATTGACCGTGTGGACCAGTGACAGTTATCTATTTTCACTTCACCTTGCTGGTGTTCATGTGTACATTTCTGGCTATTTATACCTGTGTACAGTTAACATGTGCTCTAATATAACATATTATGAACTCCTGGCATAGCTTTGCTAGAAAGTAGCTAAAGTTACAACAAAAATAATCGGTAATGTAATCAAATGCTCCTAAAGTTACTTTTGTTATCTGCACAGTGACATTTTAACTGCATATATTTTCCCCCTTAAGATTCAGACGAGCAGGAGTTTAAAGATGACCCCTTACTGAAGGTCTTAAGGCAGCAGAGGAAGTGGGTGAAGGAGCAAATCGGGTAAAGAACTGGTATAGGTTCCCTAGATACAGTACATCCTTCGTGATTTATTTCATTGACCTTTTACTCATTAAGATAATGAACTTAAAATATTCTCAGAGTAATTACAGTGCCTTATGAAAGTATTCACTTTTATCCACATTTTGTGTTAGAGCCTGAATTTAATATGGATTAAATTGAGATTTGTTTTTTTGGTCACTAGCCTGCACAATACCCCATAGTGTCAAAGTGGAATTATGTTATTAGAAATCTTTACAAATTAAAAACTGAAAATGTCTTGCGTCAAGTATTCAAGCCCTTTGTCATGGCAAGCCTAAATAAATTCAGGAGTAAAAATGTGCTTAACAAGTCACATAATAAATTGCATGGTTTCACTGCAATAAAAGTGGTTAGCATGATTTTTGAATGACTATCTCTATGTACCCCACACAAACAATTATCTTTAAGGTCCCTCAGTCGAGCAGTGAATTTCAAACACAGATTCGACCACAATGGCCAGGGAGGTTTTCCAATGCCTCGCAAAGAAGGGTACCTATTGGTAGATGGGTAAACAAAGAAGAATAGGAAAAAAGCAGACATTAAGTGTTCCTTTGAGCATTGTGAAGTTATTCATTACGCTTTGGATGGTGTATCAATAAGAGTCACTACAAAGATACTCAGTTGCTGGAGAGGAAGGAAACCGCTCAGGGATTTCATCATGATGCCAATGGTGACAGTTAGTTTAATGGCTGTGATAGGAAATTGCAGGGGATGGATCAACCATATTGTAGCTACTCCACAATTCTAACCTAAATGACCGAGTGAAAATAAGGAAGCCTGTATAGAATAAAAATATTCCAAAACATACATCATGTTTGCAATAAGGCAAAAAATGTGGCAAAGCAATTCATTCTTTGTCCTGAATACAAAGTGCTATGTTTGGGGCAAATCCAACACGTTACTGAGTACCATTCTCCATATCTTCAAGCATAGTGGTGGCTGACTGATGTTATGAGTATGCTTGTAATTGTTAAGGACTGGGTAGTTTTTCAAGATAAAAAAAAAACGTAATGGAGCAGGCAAAATCCTAGAGTGAAAACTTGGTTTGGTTGCTTTCCACCAGACACTAGGAGATTAATTAACCTGACAGTAACCTAAAACACAAGGCCAAATCTACACAAGTTGGTTACCAAGAAGACGGTGAATGTTCCTGAGTGGCCGAGTAACAATTTTGAATTAAATCTACTTGATAATCTATGGAAAGCCTTGAAAAAGTTTCTCGCAATGATGAACAACCAATTGACCAATGTTACCTAATCCAGGTGTGAAAAGCTATTAGAGACTTACCCAGAAAGATTCACAGCTGTAATCACTGTCAAAGGTGCTTCTACAAGTTTCTGTATTTCATTTTCAATAAATGTGGAATAATTTCTAAAAACCTAGATGGTTGAGAATGTTTTTATTTTTTAGCAATTGTGAATTCAGGCTGTAACACAACAAAATGTGGAATACGTCCAGGGGTATGAATACTTTCTGAAGGCACAGCCTTATTCTAAAATGGATTAACTTGCCCCCCCCCCCCCCCACCTACACAATACTCCATAATGACAAAGAAAATAGGTTTTTAGAAATGTTTGCAAAAAATAAAATAAAATCTCAATCACAAAAGTATTCAGACCCTTTACTCAGTACTTTGTTGAAGTACTTTGGCAGCGATTATAACCTTGAGTCTTCTTGGGTTTGACGCTGCAAGCTTGGCACACCTGTATTTGGCGAGTTTCTCTCATTCTTCTCTGCAGATCCTCTCAAGCTCCGTCAGGCTGGATGGGTCACTGCACAGTTATTTTCAGGTCTTTCCCGAGATGTTCGAACAGGTTCAATTCCGGGCTCTGGCTGGGCCACTCAAGGACATTCAGAGACTTGTCCTGAAGCCACTCCTGCATTGTCTTGGCTGTGTGCTTAGGGTCATTGTCCAGTTCTAAAAACCTGTTTTTGATTTGTCATTATGGGATAGTGTGTGTAGATTGAACATTTTTTATTTAATCCTTTTTAGAATAAGGCTGTAACATAACAAAATGTGGAAAAAGTCAAGGTGTCTGAATACATTCCGAATACACTGTATAGTTAAATCATGTTATGCTGATTGTTTTGTCTTTGGAGTAAAATCTTACATTTTATTTTATAACATTGCAGACCCATATGATTCCTAGAGTGATATAATATTTGGCTATGCAAAGTGTTAAAGCAACCTTAGAACATGCTCTAAAAACATGTTTTTTCTTTCAGCGAAGTGGACTCGCTGTTGGATGAATTCCAGGAAGAGTGAGCACTGGTGGTGTGCACACATGGAACAAAAACAACCAATCAATTCAACAGCATTTTTATTTTTGTACAAAAATATATAGTGCATTTATTTTTAACTAATTCTCTTCTAATTCTCTTCTACAATAAATAGTTAGAAAATATACAACAACGTTACTGTTGGGTTTTGTGAACATACTTGATAATCTCGGAGTGTTAAAACAGTTACTCATGACTTAAGAGGGCATTAGACACTCAACACAATACAAATCAACATTTTCAATGGTTTTATATCATATTTACAATGAATGGTTCCATAAAAACATTTAAAGATTGAGTTAAATGGGATTCTTTAGGATGAGGGATGCTTTTAAATGAGGAATCTGTCCTGTTAATATGTACAGACCTCAAGAGAGAGAGCAGGGAATTTTAATGGTGTGATGGTGTAGTTAATGGGTGTTTTGGTACAGGCAGGCACCAGTTCCTTGGTGAGTGTTTGATATGTCTGTTGGAGGAGAGTGCCTGTATTTTTGTGTGTGCATAGTTTACCAAGCTACCAATTACTTCACACTGGAAGAAGTTAAGCTACAATAAAGTTACCCTTAACTACATTTTTATTTTCTTTAACTAAAATTAATTTGAAAAGAGTTCACTACATCAAATTACTTTGTGATAAATTATCATATTTAAGTTTGAAATGTCAGACTACAAATTGCAAGAACAGTTCACACTGGAGTAAGATGTTAACAGAATGTGTAATTTAGCATATTAAACAACTATGTTTCAACTGAGAACTAGAAAGGAGTAATACTGAAAAAGAAAGGAAATTATTGCTTACTACACCCATAATTAATTTTCTATTTGCAAAAAAAGTAGTGTAATCCCAGTAGTTAGCTACACTGCTACATGGCAAAAAAAGAAGTTAACTACTAAATACTACCAAGATTTGAACTGCCACCATCTACTGCAAAATGTAGTTAAATTAGTAGTTGAACTACATGTAGTTTACTACTCGCCAACACTGGTTCCTATGGATTGTGTGTTTGTTCCTAGGGTGTGTATGCTCATGATTCTGAGTGGGACAGGTGTCTGGAGTTCTCCCCCTGCAGCATAGGTGCAGATATGATGAGGATGCCTTCAGGCGACACAGCCGACGACAGAGCCATGAAGTCCACTCCCTCTGGAATCCTGTAGCGCCGGTTGAACTATCGCGTCACCACCCCCGACCCATCCTGCAAACACACGTTTATAGTGAACCCAGTCCGTGAGGAATGCTCATTTTCAGGCTAACAAGTGGTTTGGTTTCCAGTCTGGTCGGTAGTTGGTTGAAGCAGAAACGGACTGCATAGTAACCAGGCTATATTCAATGTCTGTCATCACAAACTATGGAAATGTGATTATGAATAGAAAACAACTCTTGCATAATACATGCAACACAGTAGTACTTTTTTCTCTTTGTGTTTCCCTTGGACCTCCACAAAGTCTCCTGTCACCTTGACCATCAGCTCCTCTGGGTTGAAGTGTTTCACATCAACCTGAACTCTGAATCGACCGTGGTCACAACACCTGGCAACAGGGGAAGATACCAATATTACTACTCAAATTGACACTATTGATGCTCTATTACTGCTGGTTTAATCTACTGCTATGTAATTATATTCAAACGATAAGAAAATGCAAGAGCACCTGCTATAAATGGGCATTCATTAAAATGTCAGTAGAATATAGAGAGTAAAACACAAAAGTCATTTATCAAGGCTACCTCATTGATACAGAACAAAGTCATGAAAAATTTATCTAAAAATTGTTTAATCAGTGAGAGATTAGAGCACTGCATGCATGCAGTGTAACTGGAATAAACCTATCTGTGCAGGGCCAGTGTGTTCCGTCACTGGGGTGAGCAGCTCCGACCGTGTGAATGAGTACAGCCCGAATGTCCTGTTCAGCCCGGGAAGAAGAGGCGGCAGGACCCTCCCATGCGATACCACTGGCTGGAAAAGTGGGTGGCAGATCGAATGCCATTTCACGTCTGAGGTCAAAATAAAATATGCAGTGATTACTACAGCCTTTCACACCCATATGGGCCGATGATGTTACAAATATTCTAGGCCACAGAAAGAAATAGCAAATGGGAAAAATTATAGTCCAATAAATGTAGGTCTATTCGAGAAAATATTAGCCGAATAGAAGTTGTTAGAATGAAGCAAGAAATAATTAAACCACAAAATACCCGCTGCTTCACTGCTGAGGTTCATAAAGTGATTGATTCGTAAAGGCTACAGCGATGGTTTTTATAGTCCTTGACAAATCTGGAATATTGCAGTAAATAATACCAAAACCCGCTTGACCCTCAAAGACCTTTCAAATTGTTGGTGGGAAGGGTCACGGTGTAAAATCCCAGAGACGCAGAAGTTGTTAGCGTTTACCGTTATGAGATGCCTGCAAATCGTATTATGTTCTGACTGCCAATAGGATGGATTGCTGCGTCCGTGTATCGGACTCTGCCCTTTTCCCTGACATAAATTGTGGAAGTGCCAGTTAAGGTCTGTATTTATGATAGCAGGAGTTACATAATGAGGCGGGAACTTCGCTGTGGAGCACCCTGGATTGCTTTGGATTCACCACCAGAACCCCTGGGAATTATGATTTTGTTTTAGTTGTGATCAAAGGCTTCGATAGAATAGGCACCTGCCTTATTAAGGAACACTCCTCCCTATCATATCAACCTATATATGAGGAAATGTTACCATGTTCTCGATTAAAATCATATCGCTTTTTTTGTAACTGTTACAATCCTCCTTCAAAATCATATAGCTTTTTCATTTAATTTGAGATCATTTGTATGCATTATACAATTTCACTTTCTAATAGTTTTTTGCTGTATGTTATCCATTACTTTCCGGGATTGTCTGTTTAAAAATTACATCAAAGGGGTGAACCCCCCAAACAGTGCATCCGTGCCAGACAGCATGTGACAGACAGTAAAGGGTGATATGCCGCGTTCAAGTGTTAGTCAGAACTAGGAAACTCGTAAATTTCTGATTTGCCAACTGATTGCATGTGTACTGTATACTGTAACCACGACCAGTTAGCAAGTCGGAAATCTGAGTTTCCTAGTTCCGACTACCATATAAACGTGGCAATATTCACATGACAGTGTATGTGTGATAATAGGAATGGTTCCATCTCATGCACCTTTTTAATTAACCTAACATAATTGTTTTCCTTGACACCTGTTGGGAGCTCTGGTGGAGCCCCTTTTGGTGATTTGGCAATTGGCATTCAACACAGCCAAAAGCGGTAATCTCAATACAGTGTTCTGCCAGGCAACAGTTCAGACTCTTCCTTCTAGGGATACACTGAATAACGGACTGGACTGCTCAATAATTGCTGTTACAGATTCCTTGAAAAGTTATTAGATATTGCAATTTTATTTTCTGACAGGCTTAAAATGATTATGTGGTCCTTCTGTGGCTCAGTTGGTAGAGCATGGCGCTTGTAACGCCAGGGTAGTGGGTTCGATTCCCGGGACCACCCATACGTAGAATGTATGCACACATGACTGTAAGTCGCTTTGGATAAAAGCGTCAGCTAAATGGCATATATTATTATTTTTATATTATTATCCATTAGGCCTACACTGCATAAACGGTGTTTATCCCGGGTTAATAATTGGGGAATGGGGATTATTATCTTCTACCTCCCCTTATTAAACAGAGGTTGAACAAGGTCGCAAACATTGTCAATGTCACACCATGTAAAGATATTTTCCGAAACACTGGAATGTTAAAGATGTTACAATATTTATTTTATAGGTCTACATACTTCAGATTTTTCTGTTACATTGTTCATGTAACGATCTTTTGATCAATGTGAAGCAGGTGTTAAGCACACTGATCTTCAATCACATTGGCCTTATTTGAAAAATTATTCAATATTTTTATAATTCTGTAATTTCTAGAGATAGAAATCCCAAAGAGAGGGATGAACAAATCCGTGACTAATGTTGGCCAGTCTCCCCGAGCCACTTTGTCCTGGAGAGGAATGGGGGCGTATTAAAACTACCTTATAATAATTAGGTAAATTACACTGAAACCACATGCACAACAATGTCATATAAGTCTCCAGCATGTCACAGGTCTTAGCACCTCATCAATTGGGTATCTTATGACCATCCATCACACACATCTGATTTGGGTTTACATCCACTGCCTCTTGACCCCATTTAGAGCAGACAGTTGTGTGACTTATACAACCCTGGCACTCAATAGACATGTTAAGTACTGGAGCTGGTGGGATGACGTGTCTGCCATGGCATCGGTTGGTAATAGAAGTAGTCTTTGACTGAGTACCTAAAAACAGCATCAACCATGATCCTGAAGAGAGGAGGTGGTAACATTTGCTACAGAGGCATTGAGTTTCATAATAAGAGATTGGCCTAAGGCGGACCTCATTTAAGGACTTAATCATAATGCTGCAATCATAAAGTACTTTACTGGCTAATATCTCATCACTGTCGGAATTGTTTACACTGTGAGAGTACAAAGGAGAATATGAATAAATGATCTGGAATAAGTATGTTGTCATCGTGAGCAGTGTTACACAAATACTGACTTACTAAACACAAAGCTAATTGGATATTGTTATCAAAAGCTATGCACATACCATTCATATTATTCATGGGAGCCAAATGTCTAATGAAATGCACACTAGACCACGATCTAGCATATAAGCTCAAAACTTTATTACAGCAAATAAAAAAAGCATACACTTCCATTTAATTTAGAACGTTTATGAATTTGCTATTTATTTTTGTCATACATACCATTCGCCTGTTTAACCTTCCAAATTTACTCAAACGTGTTGAGACATCCACACACTACACACAATTTGGGGAAAAAGGTGCAGTGTTCACAAGACATCTTCCCACTCATTAAAGCCCAGAAGAAAATGACCATGATTATCCATTGAGATCAACTACACATTTAACTATTTCAACCTGTTAGATTTGTCTATTAATTCTGTCATGGTCAAGTTTTATACAGTAGGAAGCTTTCTTGTTTCCCGCCTTTTCTGTCTCAGGGAATGCCAAGTGGAATGGTGAAGGAGAGGTAGTCGCCCACCTCACCCCATTCTGCTCTGAAGTGTTGGAATATGGTTATCCATGTGGTGAGTACTGCAACCCACAGTAGCAACCCCAGCCCTGAACGCTTTACATCTGAAAGAGAGATGTAATGTATTGTAGTCATGTTTGCATAGAAACTGCATGCTTTACTAATACAAAGCCAACTTTGTTTTAACTGGATCATCTTATCTCATCATGGATCATAGGCCTACAGCTCATGAGACACACAACCTGTGACATAAATGTATTATTTATCCAGTATGTGGATGAGCCACAGCAAACCTGGACAACTAATCATTTGTACAGGAATCTTTAGCTATATTAATTCACAGAACTTGATCTGTGTACTCACATGTTTTGATCTGGAGTTGTTCAGTATATGTTGGCTTTACAAAGGCCTCTTTGAAAAACCACACCACATTCACCAGCCACAGGAATGGAAGGAATGCAAATCCCCCTGAGAGAGACAAAGTCATTACAGTATTACTACACACACACATTTGAAGTCTACATACACTTAGGTTGGAGTCATTAAAACGTGTTTTTCAACCACTGTATATACAAACAACGTTGTGAAAACATCAATTCACAACACTAACATTGGGTAGTTCATGATATTTCACATGGCTTATAATTAGAGCACAACACTTGGTAAGTTCACTTACCTAAATAGTATTTCCTGCAGAGGGTGAGTTTCTCCTCATTTGGAAGGCGCTCTAGGTTCATGTCGATTTCCTGTTATTTCCCCCTTAGTGTTGACAGCTTTTCAAAGAGACCTTGAAGTATGAAGGAAGAGTATAAAAGTGAGAGGGTCTTTTGAAGCTCTAGACTGGCACATGTCGGCTTCATGGAACTGCCCGTCTGTAAAATGAGGGTGCCCCTATAGATAAGAGTGGAACAAGTCTTGTGTTTCCACCCAACTTTTGCCTGGCTATCTTCCCAGATTACACGATAAAATAACATTTAAACAACAATTTTGCGAACTATTTAAGTATTTTAAGGGGAAATGTGTAGGCTAGTAGCTATGTTTTGCAGTCGAAAATACTGCGTGCTGGATGGCTAACAATATATACTACAATGTTAACAGCAATTGTCCTCTATAGGAACCGCTATTACAGAAAAGACAGCATTAATAATATTTTCCGAGGCTTTTACCTGTAATCTTTAATTAAATAGATGTGAAATAGCTCTAAATTACTTGACAAATTAACGTTAAACAGCTCAAAACATCAACACAAAAGAGCATTTCAACTCGTTCCTTTCCGGTTCCTGCTCCAGTTTTCTGAAGAGGGGATGTGACATCCATGCTGCCCCCCGCCAGTTCATTGTGGGTAATGTAGTTCAGAGAGCGTAAATAGAAACGTATGTTTTGGCATTTAAATTTAAATATATTTCAACAATATAATTAACTTTTGCTCGTAGTAAATCACCCATGATTTCTGACAGTGCAGATTATCTGAATTGCCATGCAGAAGACATGCAAAAGATGTGCATTGCAGTTGCAAAATTACTGTTAACCCGCCTGTCTTATTCTGTGAATATTTTCCATCAATTAAGTTTACTACAATATACAACCACAATTCCCTTCTTATAAATGCACATATAGGCATAGACTTGTGGATGTGTTCAATTATTCTTTTCAATTTATGTTTCGAGCTTGATTCAGGTCCATTGACTCTTCTTCTCAAATTATGTTTAGAGTAAGTGCATTGACTCTCTCTCTCTCATGTAAGGAGCGTGCACATAATGTACAGTGGTTCATTCACTATGATCATATCAGAAGACGAGGACATGCCGCTCGGCCACTGAGGAATAGGGACAAGCCTAAACATCTTGGTACAGCGGTAGATGGCCATTCACAAAATGTGTATTTTTTTGCATGGAGGGAAGCTGGGCCTTGTAGTTACTTATCAATAATCGTAATGGCTGTAATCAAACGATGATCGAACAATGTGTCCTTTGTTTAATATCAAATGGGTTTATTACTTGCATTACATATTGCATTGTACACACCACTCCTATAAATTCCAATCATAATTTAAATAAAGATTTGCAAGTTACCCTGTGAAGCTTTTCTTGGACTTACTTCATTTCCCGGCAGCCTTGCGGGGTCCCCCCTCCCTATCTCGCGCCTTCCCTCTTGTCTCACCTCAAGTTGCTATCGGTGTTGTTTTTGAAGCTATGATGGCGGCAGCGGGATGCGGATCAGCAACCGCGGCTGCCATAGGAGGCCAAGTTGGTACTGCTGCACCCCGAGGTCGCTTCCCTGGTCGGCCTTGGTCGTCTCGCAGCCGCTTGCGTTCTGAGAAGCGATGGCAACTCGACCGATCAGGGGCAGAAGCTGACGATGTGACTAATGCTGGAGGCCCAAGGCCCACAAGCCTGGTTCTCTCGTTAAACGAGGACCAGTCTCACTTGCGTTTACTTGGGATAGAGTCGAACCACAAGAGCTTAGCGCAGGCTGGGTACAGCTCAAGTGGGAGCGAAGAGGTGAGAGCCCAAATCCCTGCTGGAGTTAGTATATTTTTGCTTCTTTTATCATGTCATTTTGGTTACCTGTGTTGGTGTGTGTGTGTCATGTAGAGTTAGCTCCGTTTCATAATACTTTGCTTTAAGTGTCAACATTAGTTAGCTAGCTAACGTTAGCAGGAGCGCGACTTCATGAGATGTTCGTCAATAAAGCTAGCTAACAAAGGGGAAGGCTAATGTAATATTTGTCTGCATTGGAGCTCTATGGATAGTTAAGACACCATTTACCACGAATAACTTACACCCACGCTAGCTAGCCAGGTATTTGTCTTAAATTAGTGTTTAGCTGGTTTATGCCTGTAATTGCTGCAGTGAGTAACGAACGTAGCTACAAATGTTTCTATGAATTCAAGAGGGGGAGGGGCTATGTCAGATACCTACTCTCTATGATGGCTAACTACCGTTTATGGGGATCATTTCACGTTCCTTTCAAAAACATGGTTTGCAGAGTGTCACCCAGGTCAGTTTTTGTCGCAGTCACTGAGTCAATTAATGTAACGCTTGATAATGTAACTAGCTTGTTGAAGTCATTGGAGGGAAACCTATGATAACGAAACCCGGTAGTGGGTAAATTTTCCATGATGTGAGATGTTAACGTTACTTGACCTGCTACATATTAGATGTTTCAATTTGACATATAAATGACCTAGGCCTACCTAATGATAAGTATTCATATGTTAATAATCTGACTTGGACCCTTGCTCCCACATTCGCTGACAAAATGCCGCTGCCACAATATCGACTTTATTTGCATATTAACAGGCATGTAGCAGATGTAGTTAGAGGCCCAACCCCTCCCCAGTTCCCAGGCATGACTGGGTAAATTGCTGCTGGTTTCTTGGTAATGCCTCGCCATCCATGAACAACTGCATTACCTGGAGAAGAGAATTTGAAAGATGTGCTTGGTCTGTTGTTTTTAATTATTAACTTAACTAGTTGATGTAATGGCTTGTCCAGTGCACTTGTTTGGTTTGTAATGGTATAATTTGGTGCTCAAGACTAGCACGATAATCAACTGGGCATCCCAATGATGGTAAGCATTTGACATGGAAGACCTATTCCAAGAAGGCAGTAACCTATTACACTATACTTGGTAATTTCCATGTAAAATGGCCCACAAGCACCAATGTGAAGTTCATAGGCGCATATCAAATTGGGTGTCAAATGAAAGCCAAGAGTCTATTTTTGGTAAATGAAGGAACAGATGCATAAAACGTATTTATAAAAAAAAATGTCATTGATTTCTGGCAAAATAGATGGGATAGGGTCTTTAAAAATATCTACCAGGAAGTCATAAAAGGTATTAGAAATACATCAATGTTGAAGTAAAGACCCCCTGCCAACTAATATAAGCAATTCATATTTTGTTTAAGAGAAATGATTTGCCTTTAAGTTGAAGAAATGTTTCCTTGTGCCTTGTAATTCTGTTAACCAAAATCCCACGTCTTTAAGATATTTTCAAATTTCTCTCCCTCACGTGGAGGGAGGATAACGAAAGTTCACAGAAGTAACAAGTAAATGTAGACCTACCAATTAATGTTTTTACCGATAACCCATTTTCGTTTATCAATTATTAAGTAATCATTAATGGAATGACTGCAATTGTCAACAATGGGAAATCATAGTCAAACCTCAGTTGAATCACCTGCTACTGTCCTCACTCCCATTGGCATACTGTTAGTGCACTCGGAAAGTATCCAGCCTTATTCAGAAATGGATGAAATAACATTGTTCTCATCAATCTACACACAATACCCCATAATGACAAAGCGAAAACAGGTTTTTTGAAATTATAGAAAATGTATAAAAAAAAAATAAAAACAGATACCTTATTTACGTAAGTATTCAGGCCCCTTTACTCTGAGTCTCAAAATTGAGCGCAGGTGCATCCTGTTTCCATTGATTATCCTTGATGTTTCTACAACCTGATTGGAGTCCACCTGTGGTAAATTCAATTGATTGAACATGATTTTGAAAGGTACACACCTGTCTATGTAAGGTCCCACAGTTAGCAGTGCTTGTCAGAGCAAGGAATTGTCCGTAGAGCTCCGAGACAGGATTGTGTGTCAAGGCACCAAAACATTTATGCAGCATTGAAAGTATTGAAAGACAGTGGCCTCCATCATTCTTAAAAGGAAGAAGTTCGGAGTCCCCAAGACTCTTCTTAGAGTTGGCCGCCTGGCCAAACTGAACAATCAGGGGAGAAGGGTCTTGGAGAGGGAGGCAACCAAGAGCTCTGTCACTCTGATTGACAGCGCTCCAAAGTTCCTTGACAGAGCTCCACCAATCAGGCCTTTATGGTAGTGGCCAGATGGAAGCCACACCTTAGTAAAAGGCACATGACAGCCTGCTTGGAGTTTGCCAAAAGGCACCTAAAAAAACTTTCTGACCATGCGAAACAAGATTGAACTCGTTGGCCCGAATGCCAAGAGTCACGTCTGGAGGAATCCTGCACCATCTCTACAGGGAAGCTTGTTGGTGGCAGCAGCATGTGGTGGGGATGTTTTTTCTTTCAGCAGCAGGGACTGGAAGCCTAGTCAAGATCGAGGCAAAGATGAACGGAGCAAAGTACAGAGAGATCCTTGATGAAAGCCTGCCCCGGAGCGATCAGGACCTCAGACTGGGGTGAAGGTTCACCTTCCAAAAGGACAAAGACCCTAAGCACACACCCAAGAAAGGGATAGGTGGATACCTAATCATTTGTTCAACTAAATGCCTTCAACTGAAATGTGTCTTCAGTTCAATTGACATCCACGTCTTTGGCGCCCAGGGAAGAGTGTGTTATTAACTGTCTTGCTCAGGGGCAGAATGACAGATTTTTACCTTGCCAGCTCAGAGATTCGTTCCAGCAACCTTTCGGTTACTGTCCCAACGATCTAACCACTAGGCTAGAAAACACAGGAGTGGCTTCGGGACAAGTCACTGAATGTCTTTGTGTGACCCAACCAGATCCCCGACTTGAACCCTGACATACCTGAAATATGCTTCAACAAAGTACTGAGTAAAGGGTCTGAATATTTATGTAAATGTCATATTTCAGTTTATTTTTAATACATTTGCAAAAATGTCTAAACCTGTTTTTGCTTTGTCATTATGGGGTATTGTGTGTAGATTGAAGGGGGGAGTGGTACATTTTAGAATAAGACTGTAAAATATTTTTGGTTGTTGTTGGAAAAGGTCAAGGAGTCTGGATGTTTTTGGTCGTTCTAGACCAGCCTTAATTTGGCCCTAACAAAAACGCCCACGATTGGTTCAGATTTGGTCCGATCACCAATCCTAGACGCCTGTGTTTCACAAGTTTGCACAGTACAGTGAAGCACAGCTGGGTACAGTAAAGACTATAAGAGTATATATAGTTCATTACGCGTTAATGCAGAATCCTGCGTTTTTCACTTAGAAAAAGAGAACTCCTAAGATAATGTATCTTGCTGCGTTTTGTAAGCACAGATTTAAAATGCTTCTTATAGTAATTTCTGCTCAGCATCAGACACATTTTTGTGCTTCAGTTGCACTTCTCCACTTTTCTCGGTGTAGCCTACTTCTCTCCGGTAAAAATGCAAGCTTAACTTCAAGCAACACATTTAGGAAATGTAGCTGGCTACGCTTTTTCTATGATGAACAATGGAAATATGATGGCCATGCATCGTTTTTGCAAAAAAATACCTTGCTTTTTTCGTTGTAAGCTAATTTACTTGTATGGCTGCTAGCCAAATAGTGTTGCACTTCTGTTGTCATCTGATGAAAATGAAGCTATTTTCTGCTGAATGTGTTGCACTAATGTATTTTCTGTGAAGGAGAACTATAGTTGCACACCCCTGATCACTCAATTGAAACAAAAAAAAACAGTCTTTCAACAAAACTCATGGGAGATGGTTTAAAACGCAGCATTTGATTTCTGAACTCTAATGCGACCCCCGGTACAGTAGAGTCTATGATGTAGAATATAACTGATTTGAAATGAACACAAATTCAAGTGTACTTTAGATTGTGACCAATTGTGGATACCTAGTCTACTGTACTAAGTAGGGATCTTAACAGTTAACCGTTAATTGGTTAGCAGCCGAAAATACATTTGACCGCTCTTGCTTATCGGTCTATAGGGTAATTTTGCATAATTTAGGGGATTTAAATTGGCCGTGTGTATTTTCGTTGGCTGTCATGTATCTTATCTGTCACATGCGCACAGCATACAGAGAATAGCCTATCACCTGTCAGAGAGCAGTTCCTCAAAAGATGGTACTGGAGTGAAACATGCTTTTATATATAACTTTTTATTTCTCAATCTCAACTCTCAACATTCGAGTACATATGCTATAGTCAACCATAGTCAGGCTAGTAGTGCGTCACCCACCACTGCAGCATGAGCTTTAGGCAGTATAATTGTTTGAAACCTGAAAGTCCTACTTCACTTCAAATGAAGCATGTCTTACCTTGCTTCAAGGTAGCCCATAAAAACGGAGGTAATTATTTTATATAAACTTTCTTAATAACTTTACTTCTTCTACTGTTCTATTAGTTTTCGTATCAACTTTCTTTTGTTGTCAAGAAACCCAAAGGCTCAATCGTAGTCATATTAGCAACTCGTCCTAATTGTTGCTGTTAGATTTCCCATCTTTTTGTGTGACAGAGATTTTAATGTCTGTCACACATGAAACCACTCACATTAGGTGCACTGTTTTAGAACTGTGTTTTCCTGCATAATGCATTTTGGCAAATGTTTGAAAATGACATTTTATTTCCTGCTTCATTACAAGCGTTGCATGTTCCATAATAGGCTTGACTGTAAGACAATAGGCTTGCTGTTGTTGCATGTTTGCATGTAAGCTCTTAATGAAAAATGGCCGCTCCTTTTCCATGTATAGTATTTTCGGTTGATCACGCCATTTTACTGTTTGGGAAAATGTTTTATTTACCTGTTAATGATGGTCGCAGCAGAATTGACTGAAATCTGCATCCCTAGTATGTGATGTACTGTTTATTTATATTTATTTTTTATTTTACCTTTTATTTAAGAACAAATTCTTATTTTCAATTACGGCTTAACTGCCTGTTCAGGGGCAGAACGACAGATTTGTACCTTGTCAGGTCAGGGGTTTGAACTTGCAACCTTCCGGTTACTAGTCCAACGCTCTAACCACTAGGCTAACCTGCCGCCTCTGTACTGTACTGTAGACCTACAAGTCTATGATTGGTTCAGATTTCATCCGGACCAACCAAATTTGGTCATGAGCTCGTGAGAATAATGGCCAGTGTGTAGAATAATACCCATATATGCAAAGTATGATATTGCATATTTTTATCTTTGTGTACCTAATTCAGGACACCATGAAGAGTGACATATTACGCATTTGTGTAGTACAGATCAGGGACTGATTTAGGTAATTCTGCTATCGTTGTTCTCATTACGGGTTGTAAATTCACTTCACATAGTGTATTCAATAACCAAAATAGATTTTCAAAGTCGAGGTGTCATGTCATAGCTGACGCTCCATTCTTTCTGCGTACATCTCTGAAGTTTTTGGGAAATGCAGTTGCATAAACAGAGGGAGATTTTACTGTTACCAAATTTAGCATCTGCACAGTTCTTCCAGTAAATGTATTTTTGTGAAATTTTCTGTGTAAATTGTTCAAAGTAGTCCTTGTGCATAGAGTTGTATGATTTCAATGCAGAACAAACCAATGTTTTTTGTTTAGAATATATTGAATGTAAAAAATAGGAGTCTCAGCATAATTCCATTACCAGGGAATTATCTACTCACTACATGACATTACACAATATAATTTTTGATTGCCATGCTACTCTTGTCCCTCAAGGTTGGGATATAAAAAAAATATTCTGTAGTCAACAGTACCAGTTCTAGCTATCTATTGCATAAGCCTAGTTGTGTTCAGGTGTGTGTGTGTGTGTTAGGTTATTGTCACTGTTGTCAAAGCTGTTAGGCCTAATTGTTGCATGTAAACTACTATTCATCAATTTCAAATACATATTCGTTATCAAACTGGTTATGTAAAATTGTGAAACAGTCGGAAAAAGAATGTTGGGTGTCCAAAGTTAATAATCCGACCTTGCCTTTCAGGAAGATGATTTCACAGGATTTGAATCTGATCGTAAAGGATATAAAGGCCCCGTACGGTCCAGACATAATCCCTCCAAAAGTAAGTATTAGCCTATTCTAAACCTATTCCCATCCTTTGCCACTGATCTATTATTCTTGGGTGGAATCGAGATTTTCGTACAGTTATTCTGCCATCCCGGGATTTACAGTATAACTGGTATAGCACAGAAGGGGCTCAAAATGCAAAAAAAGGCCCATTGGCAGTCTATTACCAGATTTCCAACAAAATGAGCATAAGTAATGGCGAATTCTCATGGATGCTTTTAGCTAATTGCTAACGAGCGCAAATGAACAAACTAGAGGTCGTCCGATTGATTTTTCAAAGCAGATACCGATTTATTGGAGGACCCCCCCAAAAAAAGCCAATGCCGATTATTCGTCCGATTTTTATATATATATATATATATATATATATATATATTTGTAATAATGACAACAACAATACTGAATGAACACTTTTTTATTTTAACCTGATATAATACATCAATAAAATCAATTTAGCCTCAAATAAATAAACATGTTCAATTTGGTTTAAATAATGCAAAAACAAAGTGTTGGTGAAGAAAGAGTGCAATATGTGCCATGTAAAAAAGCTAACGTTTAAGTTCCCTTGCTCAGAACATGAGAACATATGAAAGCTGGTGGTTCCTTTTAACATGAGTCTTCAATATTCCCAGGTAAGAAGTTTTAGGTTGTAGTTATTATAGGAATTATAGGACTATTTATTTCTACACCATTTATTTCATTTACCTTTGACTATTGGATGTTCTTATATGCACCGGTATTGCCAGCCAATTCTCTGGAGTTGATTGGCTTGAAGTCATAAACAGCA
This sequence comes from Oncorhynchus keta, assembly GCF_023373465.1. Lineage (NCBI taxonomy): Eukaryota > Metazoa > Chordata > Actinopteri > Salmoniformes > Salmonidae > Oncorhynchus > Oncorhynchus keta. The sequence goes on along the minus strand of NC_068454.1, from coordinate 72,526,234 downwards.
CAATGCTTGAAGCACAGCGAAGAGCTGCTGGCAAATGCAGGAAAGTGCTGTTTGAATGAATGCTTACGAGCCTGCTGCTGCCTGCCACCGCCCAGTCAGACTGCTCTATCAAATCATATTATATTAAGTCTAACACAGAGAAATACATTCATATGGTCAAATCCGGAAACAATCATTTCGAAAACATAACGTTTATTCTTTCAGTGAAATACGGAACCGTTCCGTATTTTATCTAACTTGTGGCATCCCTAAGTCTAAATAATGCTGTTACATTGCACAAGTTTCAATGTTATGTCATAATTATGTACAATTCTGGCAAATTAATTGCGGTCTTTGTTAGGAAGAAATGGTCTTCTCGCAGTTCGCAATGAGCCAGGTAGCCCAAACTTCTGTAAATACCCTGACTCTGCTTGCACAGAACGCAAGAGAAGTGACGTAATTTCCATAGTTAAAACAAATTCATCTTGGCAGGCAATATTAACTAAATATGCAAGTTTAAAAATATATACTTATGTTTTGATTTTAAGAAAGGCATTGATGTTTATGGTTAGGTTGGTGCAATGACAGTGATTTGTTTTGCGACCGAGCTTGTTAAATCATCACCGTTTGGCAAGTAGGCTGTGATTCAAAGATAAAATGCCGATTACCGATTTTGTTATGAAAACTTGATATTGGCCCTAATTAATCGGCCATTCCGATTAATCGGCCGACCTCTAGTCTGAACATCGGACAGGATGGCATCGTCTCCCTCAATCCGTGCAATGGCTACTGCTATAGGTTTCAGGCTGCTTACCCACTCTCTCCCAAAATACATCATCCAGGAGGATCCTCTTGATGGGGCTGTCCATATTGGCAGACTGTGATATAGCCATTTCTTGGAGAGATTCCTTCCCTTCCAGGATACTGTCAAATATGACGACAACACCACTCCCAAGAAGTGTTGCTGGGCAGCTTCAATGTGGTGCTCTTATTTTTATCACTTTGCTTGGTGAGGTAGATTGCTGCTATAACTTGATGACACCTCACATACCTAACCATTTTATTGGCTCTCTTGTAGAGTGTATCCATTGTTTTCAGTACCATGATGTCCTTGAGGAGCAGATTCAACGCATGAGCAGCACAGCCTATGGGTGTGATGTGAGGGTAGGACTCCCCTTTAGACCAAGCGGCCTTCATGTTCACAGCATTGTCTGTCACCAGTGCAAATACCTTCTGTGGTCCAAGGTCATTGATGACTGCCTTCAGCTCATCTGCATTGTAGAGACCAGTGTATCTGTTGTCCCTTGTGTCTGTGCTCTTGCAGAATACAGGTTGAGGGGTGGAGATGATGACGTAGTTAATTATTCCTTGCCCATTCGACCACCCATCGGAGATGATTGCAGTACAGTCTGCTTTCTCTATGATTTGCTTGACCTTCACTTGAACTCTGTTAAACTCTGCATCCAGCAAATTATAGATAAAGCATGTCTGGTTGGAGGGGTGTATGCTTGGCGAAGAACATTCAGAAATCTCTTCCCATACACATTGCCTGTGAGCATCATAGGTAAACCAGTTGTTTACACAGCTCGAGCAAGACCTTCATCAGCATTTCTCTGACTACGGTCCTCCATTGAGTAAAAAAAAACTTCTGATTCCAGGAGGACCGTGAGCTGTTGCTATGGATAAGGTGTCTCATCATTTTAACCTCGAATAGCAGTAGAGGGACTTTGACAAAAGGTGGCTTGTTGTGGGCTCTGATGGAACTTTATGCACTTGGCCAGATGATTTTTAATCTTTGTTGCATTCTTCACATATTCTTTGGCACAGTACTTGCAAATGTACACAGCTTTTCCTTCTACATTAGCTGCAGTGAAATGTCTCCACACGTCAGATATTGCCCGTGGCATTTTCCTGTGAAGATAAGAAAAAAATTAGTAAAAAAATAATAATACATGGCTCAAAAAAGGGAACACTTAAACAACACAATGTAACTCCAAGTCAATCACACTTCTGTGAAATCAAACTGTCCACTTAGGAAGCAACATTGATTGACAATACATTTCACATGCTGTTGTGCAAATGGGATAGACAACAGCTGGAAATTATAGGCAATTAGCAAGAATAAAGGAGTGGTTCTGCAGGTGGTGACCACAGACCACTTCTCAGTTCCTGTGCTTCCTGGCTGATGTTTTGGTCACTTTTGAATACTGGCGGTGCTTTCACTCTAGTGGTAGCATGAGATGGAGTCTACAACCCACACAAGTGGCTCAGGTAATGCAGCTCATCCAGGATGGAACATCAATGCGAGCTGTGGCAAGAAGGTTTGCTGTGTCTGTCAGCGTAGTGTCCAGGGCATGGAGGTGCTACCAGGAGACAGGCCAGTACATCAGGAGATGTGGAGGAGGCCGTAGGAGGGCAACAACCCAGCAGCAGGACCGCTACCTCCGCCTTTGTGCAAGGAGGAGCAGGAGGAACACTGCCAGAGCCCTGCAAAATGACCTCCAGCAGGCCACAAATGTGCATGTGTCTGCTCAAACGGTCAGAAACAGACTCCATGAGGGTGGTATGAGGGCCCGACGTCCACAGGTGGGGGTTGTGCTTACAGCCCAATACCGTGCAGGACGTTTGGCATTTGCCAGAGAACACCAAGATTGGCAAATTCGCCACTGGCGCCCTGTGCTCTTCACAGATGAAAGCAGGTTCACACTGAGCACATGTGACTGTCTGGAGACGCCGTGGAGAACGTTCTGCTGCCTGCAACATCCTCCAGCATGACCGGTTTGGCGGTGGGTCAGTCATGGTGTGGGGTGGCATTTCTTTGGAGGGCCGCACAGCCCTCCATGTGCGCGCCAGAGGTAGCCTGACTGCCATTAGGTACCGAGATGAGATCCTCAGACCCCTTGTTAGACCATATGCTGGTGCGGTTGGCCCTGGGTTCCTCCTAATGCAAGACAATGCTAGACCTCATGTGGCTGGAGTGTGTCAGCGGTTCCTGCAAGAGGAAGGCATTGATGCTATGGACTGGCCCGCCCGTTCCCCAGACCTGAATCCAATTGAGCACATCTGGGACATCATGTCTCGCTCCATCCACCAACGCCACGTTGCACCACAGACTGTCCAGGAGTTGGCGGATGCTTTATAGTCCAGGTCTGGGAGGAGATCCCTCAGGAGACCTAATTTTTGACTTGTTTTAAGGACATTACATCAAAGTTGGATCAGCCTGTAGTGTGGTTTTCCACTTTAATTTTGAGTGTGACTCCAAATCCAGACCTCCATGGGTTGATACATTTGATTTCCATTGATAATTTGTGTGATTTGAATGTGCTGACAACAAAATATGTAAAGAAAAAAGTATTTAATAAGAATATTTCATTCAGATATAGGATGTGTTATTTTAGTGTTCCCTTTGTATTTTTTGAGCAGTGTACAATTCCATGTACAGATAAATATTTAAGCAGTTAGATTAAACAACTCCTTTGTAAGATATTTTTTTTAATGAAACCTGTATGGAAACAGTAAGCAGGCTCAGTAAGCAGGCTCAAGCAAGTTAAAACCCACATGGTAAAACTAACTAGCAAAAAAGGTTAACAAGTTAGCAATTATTTAAACACACTTTGCTGTAGGCTACTATTTACTGGTTAACAAAAAATAATGTATGTCTTAAAAAATATATTCACCCCACCCAGTATTGTAATCAAAACTTTGTAATCAAAACTTCCCAGAAAGAATGTAGTCCTTGGCTCAGCCAGTGTAGTAGTTTGGGCTCAATAGCATTTCATTAGTGTGCAAGATCTTGAGAATCAGCTATACATGTGATGGAAGAGTGCACTGCACATGTGATGGAAGAATACATTGTGTATGCAGAGGGTTTCAATTCCATTGAACTGGGTGTAGTTTAACCAAAATATGTCAAGACATAGAATTGCCTTGTGTATCCCACAAAAAAAGGTACACTGTTATAAGCTAACGTTTTTGATGAATTTGAGCAAAATTCGTGGGCTTAAATTTTCATGGACAATTTCGTGAAATATTCTGGAATTTTACCGGAAGGTTTCCGACCCTTTGCAACCCTAGTCCTGAAATACAAAGCTTTATGTTTGGGACAAATCCAACACACCACATCGCTGAGTAACTCTCTTCATATTTACAAGCATGCTGGTGGCTGCATCATGTTATGGGTTTGCTTGTCATCAGCAACTACAAGTGAGTTTTTAAGGACAAAAGAAACAGAATAGATCTCACAACAAGCAAAATCCTAGAGGAAAAACTTGTTTGGTGTGCTTTCCAACAGCCAATGGAAGAAGACAAGTTCACCTTTCAGCAAGACGATAACCTACAACACAATGGCATGTACAGTGGGGAGAACAAGTATTTGATACACCGCCAATTTTGCAGGTTTTCCTACTTCCAAATCATGTAGAGGTCTGTAATTTTTATCATAGGTACACTTCAACTGTGAGAGACAGAATCTAAAACAGAAATCCAGGAAATCACATTGTATGATTTTTAAGTAATTCATTAGCATTTTATTGCATGACACAAGTATTTGATCACCTACCAACCAGTAAGAATTCCGGCTCTCACAGACCTGTTAGTTTTTCTTTAAGAAGCCCTCCTGTTCTCCACTCATTTCCTGTATTAACTGCATCTGTTTGAACTCATTACCTGTATAAAAGACACCTGTCCACACACTCCATCAAACAGACTCCAACCTCTCCACAATGGCCAAGACCAGAAAGCTGTGTAAGGACATCAGGGATACAATTGTAGACCTGGACAAGGCTGGGATGGGCTACAGTCAAGCAGCTTGGTGAGAAGGCAACAATTATTAGAAAATGTAAGAAGTTCAAGATGACGGTCAATCACCCTCGGTCTGGGGCTCCATGCAAGATCTCACCTCATGGGGCATCAATGATCATGAGGAAGGTGGGGGATCAGCCCAGAACTACACGGCAGGACCTGGTAAATGACCTGAAGAGAGCTGGGACTACAGTCTCAATGAAAACCATTAGTAACACACTATTAAAATCCTTCAGCTCACGCAAGGTCCCCCTGCTCAAGCCAGCACATGTCCAGGCCCGTCTGACGTTTGCCAATGACCATCTGGATGATCCAGAGGAGGAACGGGAGAAGGTCTGATGAGACAAAAATAGAGCTTTTTGGTCTAAACTCCTTGCCGTGTTTGGAGGAAGAAGGATGAGTACAACCCCAAGAATACCATCCCAACCGTGAAGCATGGAGGTGGAAACGTCATTCTTTGGGAATGCTTTTCTGCAAAGGGGACAGGACGACTGCACCGTATTGAGGGGAGAATGGATGGGGCCATGTATCGCGAGATCTTGGCCAACAACCTCCTTCCCTCAGTAAGAGCATTGAAGGTGGGTCGTGGCTGGGTCTTCCAGCACGACAACAACCCGAAACACACAGCCAGGGCAACTAAGGAGTGGCTCTGTAAGAAGCATCTCAAGGTCCTGGAGTGGCCTAGCCAGTCTCCAGACCTGAACCCAATAAAACATCTCTGGAGGGAGCTGAAAGTCCGTTTTGCCCAGCGACAGCACCGAAACCTGAAGGATCTGGAGAAGGTCTGTATGGAGGAGTGGGCCAAAATCCCTGCTGCAGTATGTGCAAACCTGGTCAAGAAGTACAGGAAACGTCTGATCTCTGTAATTGCAAACAAAGGTTTCTGTACCAAATATTAAGTTCTGCTTTTCTGATGTATCAAATACTTATGTCATGCAATAAAATGCAAATTAATTACTTAAAAATCATACAACTTGATTTTCTGGATTTTCACATTTGAAGTGTACCTATGGTAACAATTACTGACCTCTACATGCTTTGTAAGTAGGAAAACCTGCAAAATCAAATACTTGTTCTCCCCACTGTACATACATACAGTTGAAGTTGGAAGTTTATATACTTGGAGTCATTAAAACTAGATTTTCAAGTCTCAACCACTCCACAAATGTCTTGTTTACAAACTGTAGTTTTGGCAAGTCAGTTAGGACATCTACTTTGCATTTTCATGTCATTTTTACAACAATTGTTTACAGACAGATTATTTCACTTATAACTCACTGTATCACAATTCCAGTAGGTCAGAAGTTAACATACACTAAGTTGACTGTGCCTTTAAACAGCTTGGAAAATTCCAGAAAATAATGTCATGGCTTTAGAAGCTTCTGATAGGCTAATTGACATAATTTGAGTCAATTTGGTGTACCTATGGATGTATTTCAAGGCCTCCCTTAAAACTTAGTGCCTCTTTGCCTGACATCATGGGAAAATCTAAATAAATTAGCCAAAACCCCAGAATTAAAAAATGTTGACCTCCACAAGCCTGGTTCATCCTTGGGAGCAGTTTCCAAATGCCTGAAGGTACCACGCTCATCTGTACAAACATTAGTCCGCAAGTATAAACAAGACAGGACCACGCAGCCGTCATACCACTGATGAAGGAGATTCGTTCTGTCTCCTAGAGATGAACGTACTTTGGTGCAAATCAATCCCAGAACAACCGCAAAGGACCTTGTGAAGATGCTGGAGGAATCGGGTACAAAGTGTCTGCATCCACACTAAAACAAGTCCTATGTCAACAACCTGAAAGGCCACTCAGCAAGGAGGAAGCCACTGCTCCAAAACCGCCTTAAAAACGCCAGACTACGGTTTGCAACTGCACATGGGGACAAAGATCCTACTTTTTGGAGAAATGTCCTCTGGTCTGATGAAACAAAACATTGAACTGTTTGGCCATAATGACCATTGTTATGTTTGGAGGAAAAAAGGGGAGGCTTGCCAGCCGAAGGACACCATCCCAACCTTGAAGCATGGAGGTGGCATCATCATGTTGTGGGGGTGCTTTGCTGAAGGAGGGACTGGTGCACATCACAAAATAGATGGCGTCACGAGGAAGGAAAATTGTGGATATATTGATGCAACATCTCAAGATGTCAGTCAGGGAGTTAAAGCTTGATAGCAAATGGGTCTTCCAAATGGACAATGACCCCAAGCATACTTCCAAAGTTGTGGCAAAATGGCTTAAGGACAACAAAGTCAAGGTATTGGAGTGGCCATCACAAAGCCCTGACCTCAATCCTATAGAAAATGTGTAGGCAGAACTGAAAAAGTGTGTGCGAGCAAGGAGGCCTACAAACCTGACTCAGTTACACCAGCTCTGTCAGAAGGAATGGGCCAAAATTCACCCAACTTATTGTGGAAGCTTGTGGAAGGCTAGCAAAACAACATTTGATCCAAGTTAAACAATTTAAAGGCAATGCTACCAAATGCTAATTGAGTGCATGTAAACTTTTGACGAACTGGGAATGTGATTAAAGAAATAAAAGCTGAAATAAATCATTCTCTACTATTATTCTGACATTTCCCATTTTTAAAATAAAGTGGTGATCCTAACTGACCTAAGACAGGGAATTTGTACTAAGATTAATTGTCAGAAATTGTGAAAAACTGAGTTTAAATGTTGCTTACCAAGACGACATTTGAAGGTAACTGAGTGGCCTAGTTACAGTTTTGACTTAAATCTGCTTTAAAATCTATGGCAAGACATGGCCATTTTCATCTTGCTATGATCAACAACCAACTTGACATCTTGAAGAATTCTAAAAAGAGTAATGTGCAGATATTGTACATTCCAGTGGTGCAATGCTCTTAGACTCACCCATAAAGACTCACAGCTGTAATCACTGCCAAAGGTGATTGACATGTATTTACTCAGGGGTGTGACTAGTTATGTAAATTCGATTTCTGTTTTTCATTTGCAATAAATTAGCTATCTTTTTATTTTTTCATGTTTTCACTTTGTCATTATGGGGTATTGTGTAGATGGGTGAGAAATGTAATTTTAAACCATTTTGAATTCAGGCTGTTATGCAACAAATGTGGAATAAGACCAGGGGTATGAATACTTTCTGAAGGGATTGTATATCAGCTTAGATATGATAGTAATTTCCTCTCTTGTTATTTTCCTCCATAAGGTGATCCTGTCCAAACAAAATCAAAAAGGATACGAGAGAAGCCATCCCTTGTAGTCACCCCAAAGGAGACAGAGGGGTCTCCAACTCCTGAAGAAGATGCACCATCTTCACAAGAGGTCCACTGTGCAATTCCTCCTGATGCAGTGCCTTCCAATGATGGTAGAAAGGGTTCAAAAAACAAGCACTCAAACCCAGCAAAGGAGAAGCGTCCTGCGAAAAACGGAGCGGCTTTAACTCCAAGGATTACCATCAAGTTGGTGGCCAAGAAGACGGTAAGAAAGGAAAAGGGAGGACATCTAAAATCTGTGGAGAAGTTGAAGGTAAAAGGATTGCATTTTCAATCAAAAGCTAATGACGTCAAAGGTGACCAGATCTCCAGTGCCCATGTCAAATTAAAGACCGAGACACAAGCTGATGAGGCACAGCATCTGAATGGCACTGAGGATGAGGGAGGCGGAGGAGCCATACCAGCAAGGAGGCGTGGTAGATCTGCCTCCAAGATCACTGAACCCTGTGTTCAAAGTGGGGCCAAAGTTGGGGAGGTTGATGACCAAAAATCAGAGGGGGGTATAAAATCAACAGGCAAACAGGACATTGCACTGGAAAGTGGAAATGCGGCGCCAAAAACAGACATTAAGAAATTCAAACGGAAAGAAAGAACCACAGAGGTAAGCACTGAAGTCAATAAACTGGTGATACGGAGAAGAAGTAGAACTACTAATCCACCCTCCGAAACACATGAAGGCCTTGTAACAGAATCAAAAAACCAGAGCAATGAAAAAGTATGTCTGGCAGAGTCTTTGTTAGAGGTTTCAAGAATAGAGGAAGCCAAACCACCACCCAGAAAGAGTAAGCGTAAACAAAGCAAGGCACATCAAGCAGAGAAGATGGTCACAGAAATCCATGTTCCATTAGCCACAGAACCTAAAAAGCCAATTGTTGAATCCAATGACGGTCTGGCTTTTAAAAATGACGATGACATTATCGGGATTCCATGTTTTAAGCTGATTAAAATCAGAAAACCCAAATTGGAAGGCTCATCTCGGTCTGATAGTAAAGGCTCCTCTCGTAAGAAGAAACGAAGCAAGTTTGTGTGGACACTTACATTAGTTAAGGGGAAAATAAAGGACACCCAAGTGCAGGGCTCTGGAAATACTGTCAAAGGAACAGAGAAGCAGCGGAGTACCGCTGAATTAGACAAAGACTCTCTTTTTGAACCCAGTGTGATCAAGAGTGTAGAGAACCCTGAAGAGAAAGAGGCCACGAGTTTCACCACTTCCAGAGATGCTGAGCACACACATAATGAGAAGTCTTCCAAGAAGAAGACTAAGGAGACTTCGTCTCTTGAGGAAAAGTCCTCTCTTCATGTTGAAGTGGGACAGGTAACGCAACCACATCCAGAGGAGGCCACTCAAACTGACTGTGGTGATACTGTGGCAAAGGTTGTTCCACCCCTTCAGATAAAAAAGGTCTCCTCACCCGGTAAACCTAAACGCTCAAAACCATCATTCCTGATCCATCAAACTAGTCCTGCGCCTGAAGAAAAAAAGATACTGGTGAACACAAAAGATTCCATTGAAATTCTGGAGGAAAATGTTTTTTTATCAGACACAAATGCTGTGCCAACTCTCAAAGCAAGGAGGAGAAGACTGGCGAAGATGTCTACACCACGGAAGAAGCGTGGAAGTCATAAACCCTGGACAACCCACAAACACAAGCTTCAATCAAGTCCAAATGTGGAACATCCATCTGATGTACCTGCCAGTGAAGCAGAACCACAGATCAATGAGGTTTTGAAGACAGACAAGGTGGAAACCTCAGTCTCTAAACCTAGAAGGAGAAGAAGTTCGAGTGTTCCAGTTAGAAAGAGGCCAGGGAAGACACAGATGTTACCTGAACCCACTGAATCGCCAAACACAGAGTTAGCTCCATCTGAACCACAGACAGAGGTCTCCACATTGTCTGTTGTCTCTAAACCTAGGAGAAGAAATTCTAGCCTTTCAATAAGAAAGAAGTCAAGAAAGACACCAGGATCATCTGAAACTCGAATCACAGAGATGGCTCCATTTGAACAGCAGACAGAGGAGGTCTCCACATTGTCTGTTGTATCTAAACCTAGGAGAAGAACTTCTAGCCTTTCAATAAGAAAGAAGTCAAGAAAGACACCAAGATCATCTGAAACTCAAATCACAGAGATGGCTCCATTTGAACCACAGACTGAGGAGGTCTCCACATTGTCTGTTGTCTCTAAACCTAGAAGAACTTCTAGCCTTTCAATAAAAAAGAAGTCAAGAAAGACACCAACATCATCTGAAACTCCAATCACAGAGATGGCTCCATTTGAACCACAGACTGAGGAGGTCTCCACATTGTCTGTTGTCTCTAAACCTAGAAGAACTTCTAGCCTTTCAATAAAAAAGAAGTCAAGAAAGACACCAACATCATCTGAAACTCCAATCACAGAGATGGCTCCATTTGAACCACAGACTGAGCTCTCCACACTGTCTGTTGTCTCTAAACCTAGAAGAGCTTCTAGCCTTTCAATAAGAAAGAAGTCAAGAAAGACACCAACATCATCTGAAACTCCAATCACAGAGATGGCCCCATTTGAACCACAGACAGAGGAGGTCTCCACATTGTCTGTTGTCTCTAAATCTAGAAGGAGAAGAAATTTGAGCCTTTCAATTAGAAAGAAGTCAAAGAGATCATCATCTGCAACTCCAAACATAGAAGTAGCCCGATCTGAACCTTTGACTTTGGCTAACACTCAACCAGTGGTAAAGGTGGATCAAGAGACCCAGTCAATAGAGTGTGGAAAGGTGCTGCTGTTGGAGCCCCCTGTTATTGAAAAGACAGAACCACGCCGTCATAGAAGTCTGTTCAAACATGGCAAAAAGAAGCGAAGAGCCTTGATTGGACAGAGGCAGAAACAAAGGCAGAGGCCAAGAGGGAGAAAGAATGATGAGAGTAAATCACCTGAAAGTAAGGTTCCTGAAACTATTGAAGAGGTAGCCCTAAAGGAAGTTTTCTCCCCAGAGGCTGCTTCCATACCTGCAAGATCTAAACTCATTGGCATCCTCAAGACCAAGTACAGAAGGAAAAAGGTCCCCAATTCACGCCTTCAGTTCCTTGGTACCAAAAGACCAAGAGCCAGGCCTAAAACTCTGTCTAAGCAGGTAGAAATGGATCTCGCCCAGCACATTTTGGAGGAGCAGGATATACAAGACACGGTGGATGATGAACCACAGTCTGATGCTTTTGATGAACAGCATGGTAAATCAAAGTACCTTAAAAACATAAAGCACTTCATCATGCCTGTTGTCAGTGTCCGGTCCTCACGGGTGATCAAGACTCCACAAAGGTTTATGGATGATGCTGGCATGTCCGTTTTGCCCCGTAGAAACTCCCCGAAGAAAGGCCAACTATTCGGCTTACACCCACGCACCGGAAGGAAACGAGAAGATGGCACAGGTAGAGAGCTTACTCCTGATCTGTCTGTCGACGAGGAAGAATTTCTAAATGAGGCGCAGTTGGATGTCGACATGTTCTCAACTCAGGAACTCGAACAGGAAACCACTGACGTGAGTGACTGCTTATCCTCCGGAAAGCAGTCTGGAAAGAGGAAGTCCCTCTTGAGGAATCCCAGTTTCAAGTGGCATGTGCCAGGAGAGTCTGGTGAGGAGGTATATACGCTGGACAAAACTCTACAGAGCAAGTATGAGACTTTACTTTTATCCAAAGAATTCCAAATTGCTTCTGACCAATCAACCGATCCCCAGGAGGTTCAGAAAAAAAGGCCATGCAGGTTCAACAAGCAAACATCTCACCTAAATATGTACAAGCGACTGAAGAAGCTGCAACCAGGACTTCCCAAAAAGAGAAGAAAAAATGTGATGACAGATGGTGTTTGCAATACTCTTCAATCTTCTGTTCATATGCTAGCGGAAGGTCTGGATGATGAAGTCAAGAGCATCTGTCTAAAGAAACATACAACAATCACAGCTCCAAACAAACCCAAATCAAAGCAAGGCAAATCCAAGCTCAAGATTGAGGACCTTGATAGCCCTGGGGTTGTGCGAAAAGTCTCTGTGTGTGTTCACACTATGAACTCAAAGTTCTTAACATTTCAATATGGAGAACATGAGGAGTTGACAGAGGAAGACAAAACAAATGCTGAGAATGTTATTGCAGGTAAGCAAAGATTAATCAATTAATGCTGATAGTTTTTTAACATTAGCTTGCTTGATAAATAACTGCACATAATGTAAACCTGGTATTTTTGTTTATTTGTATGTTACTTGGTTTAATGTCTCTGAGTATGTTTTTACTGCTTAAACTACCCTGGAAAGTAGTGACATACTTTATGGTCTGCCTCTGTCCCAGAAGCAGGAAAGCTTGAGCCACAGGAACTGCATCTGAACATGATCGCTGAGCCTGACCGTGCTGCTGCTGAGGAGAAAGGAGCCACCCAGAGAGTTCGCTTCACAGGGGCCAATAAGAGGATGTTCAATCTGCTCAAGAAAGCCAAGGTCCAGCTCAACAAGATCGACCAGCAGAAACAACTGAAGTCTTCAGGGGTAATTATTGGGCCACTCATAAAAAGAATACACTTGAAAATTGCCATGCAGACATTTGTTTTTTTTTCAGTAAACAACATGCATGATGGGACTTATTTCTGATTCAGAATATTCTTTGTTTCTCTTCATTGTTATTAAATAGGATGATATTCATTAACACCAATATTGTGATATCTCTGGAGAGCTTCCTGTGTAAGCCCATAGTGATGAAACATGTTACCTTCAGCTTCTATCAGGGCCTGCTGGCTCCAGAGATGCAGCAGGGAAGAGACAAAGGAGGAAACCGAAAGAGCAGCTTGAGCCTGTTGCCTCAAACATGACTGACCCTCCCCTGTCACAGGTATGGGCATATGAACACAATCCTGGTCTGTGCTGTTCTCTGTGCTGTTCTCTGCATGTTCTATCTTCAGTTTCTCTCACTTTTTAATGTGTTTGAATGTTTCTTTGTCTCTTACTTAATAAAGTATCATTATGTTGTTTCTTCCTCACTAAGACCCACCTTTTCTGGTCATAAATACATTGTGATGAAACAGCATCCCTCCCTGTCCCCCCTCTCTCCTTGTTACCAGGAGTTCCGCAGAGCGGGGGGTCCACGCATCAAGCATGTGTGCCGTGCAGCAGCTGTGGTGCTGGGCCAGCCTCGTGCACTGGTGCCCGATGACATGATCCCCAGACTCAGTGCGCTGCCTCTGCATGAGAGAACTGGCATATCCCCCTCTGGAAAGAACCAAGGTAGAGCCTCAAGCTTTCAAAACTGATTATCAATACAAATCTCTCAACAAACATTTTTAAGTGATATGAGTTCTGGTCTTTCCACACAACTTTCTTCGACTTTCCTATGAAAGATATCTTAATTATATACCTTATCTATTGAAGGTGGTCAGTCTCTCTCTGGGCCAGACAGCCCTGGGCTGCCGGACCAAAAGGTTACCACGGTCAGGAAGTCAGGAGCAGGTTTTGCTAAACAAAAGAGCCTTGGGCCTTTTGGGCTCCGCTCTCGGAGGTGTGGGATCTGCAAGGGCTGCAACCATGAGGAGGACTGTGGCGAGTGCATGAACTGCCTGGACAAACCCAAGTTTGGAGGGCCCAATACGAAGCGACAGTGCTGCATGTAAGTGTACTGCTCATCAGAATTCCAAAGGTGACCAACTCGCATATATGCTATTGAATTATATAGATTGAATAGACAACTAAATTACCCATTTTTTCTCTCTCCATAAGATATAAAAGATGTGATCAGATTGAAGACAGAAAAGCACGTCGTTTGAGTGGCAAGTTCCCTGGAGGTCCTGGGAATCGCAGGCGGCACTCCCTCAGCGTGGTTCAGTCTAGCAATGAGGAAGTTGATGGGATGGAGGTGCGGGACAGCCAGAGCCCATCTGTGAGGAAGCAGCCGCGGCGCTGTGTGAAGCCACGCTCCTACTTTGACCTGCTGGACTATGACTCCGACCTGGAGATCACTGTGGGCTCCAACTCTGCCTCTCCCGGCCGGAGGAGAGGCCCCGGCCCACGCATCCAAGGTAGTAATGTAACATTATTGGGAAGTGATCATAGAAAGGGATTTTACTCTATTTAATATTGTCAGATCTTCTGGAACAGGTATTCCCAAACTGGGGTACGTGCAATGCCGTCGGGAGTATGCCAAATAAAAATGTGATTCACATTTAACTTTCTTTTTTTCTCCACATTTTCAAACAGTCCATTTTAGTAAGGCCTGCGTCCATAGAGACGTATACCAGCTCTACTGGTAGTACTGCTACTACCAGCAGTTCTGCACCTGTTGACTACACAAGTTGTGTTGCTTCCACAAGCACATCCAATGCTAGCATCAGTAATTTTACATTTGTTGTTAGCACCGCTAGCATGGACACTGACAGTTGTGAATCTGATGCAGCCGAAGAGCTACTGCCCCCTTACCCGGGAAAGCACCAAACAACAGACCGGGACATTGGACCATCGAAAAGGCGCAAATATGATGAAAACTACATTGATTTGGGGTTCACTTATATTGGGAGTAGTACCTCTCCTCAGCCACAGTGTATTATATGTGCAAAAGTACTATCTCACAACTTGATGAAACCTTCACTCTTGCACAGACATTTAGAAACAAAACATGCCAATTTGAAAAATTGTTTTTTCAGAGAGAATTAAGATGACTTTCGAGTAGTAAGACATGTTTAAAATCAAGAGATACCATTAATAGGAATGGGCTAGAAGCGTCTTATATGGTACCGAGTGGCTTGGACAGGCAAGCCCCATACTATTGAGGACTTAATTCTTCCTGCTGCCATGGATATGGCTGGGACAATGCTGGGGGAAAAGGCCCCAAAAATGATACAGACAATGCCTTCTTCAAACAACACTGTTTCACAACGCATCAGTGACATGGCAGAACATGATAGGGAGACATAGTGGAGTGGTCGCGCGTGCAAGCAGTTGTTCTCGGCAGTGTACGCCGCTTGGGTACACTGCAGCATCCACCGAGAGGCTCTTGCTGCCAAGGGAATGCCTGAAAGCTTGAAAGATGTTTTGCAGACTACAGTTTCTACAACATACTTGTGTGCGCTGGTTATCAAGGGGCAAAGTATTGACACGAGCTTAATGTTTTTTTTACTGCCCATAATTTTCACTTGTCTGAACGCTTGCATGATGATGAGTTTCTCACACGTCTGGCCTATCTGGGTGATGTTTTTTCTAGCCTGAATGATACGAATCTAGGATTACAGGGACTCTCCACAACTATATTCAATGTGCGGGACAAACACACAGGTCTTTCCATCATTGGGGCGGCAGTGTAGCCTAGTGGTTAGAGCGTTGGACTTGTAACCGGAAGGTTACCCCGAGCTGACAAGGTACAAATCTGTCGTTCTGCCCACTGTTCCCAGGCCGTCATTGAAAATAAGAATTTGTTCTTAACTGACTTGCCTGGTTAAATAAAGGTAAAAAAAAAAAAAAAAATTGTATGATCTTTTGTGTGCAAATGAACTCAAGCTTACGGACAATGTCAATTGTGATATAGTGAAGCACCTGAGTGAGTTGGGTGTGCAATTACGCAAGTACTTTCCTGAAACGGATGACACAAATAACTGGATTCATTATCCCTTTCATGCCCTGCCTCCAGCCACTTACTGATATCTGAAGAAGAGAAATTGAAATTGCTACAAGCGGTTCTGTGTAAATGTAATTTAATCAGAAGCCACTGCCAGATTTCTGGATTGGGCTGCACTCAGAGTATCCTGCCTTGGCAAACCACGCTGTTAAGACACTGATGCCCTTTGCAACCACGTACCTATGTGAGAGTGGATTCTCGGCTCTCACGAGCATGAAAACGAAATGCAGGCAGAGACTGTATGGAAAATGATTTAAGACAGACTCCAATACAACCCACCATTTCAGAGTTATGTGTATCCTTTCAAGCACACCCTTCTTTCTCATTAACCTGTGGTGAGTTATTCACATTTTTTGATGATGTAAGATGGTTAAATAAAGAGCCAAACGATTGATTATTATTATTTGTGCCATGGTCCTATAAGAGCTCTTATAGGACCAAAACTCACACTCATTAATACATGTATCGAGTTCGCTGACCCTGGTGCTAGAGAGGGTACGCAGCTGGAGGTTGAATGTTTGAAGGGGTACGGGACTACAAAAAGATTGGGAACCACTGTTCTAGAAGATCCCGTTCATAGCTGTGAGGTAATGCATTAACTCTGAAGTATTAACACTGTATGTCTAATCACCACTGCAATGGTTTCTTTTTGTCTTCAGACTTTGTCTCTCTTGATGGATTCCTGGGAGATCTATCGGATGACGGTTTGAGACATCGCAGGCTGCACCACCGAGTTCCTCCGTGTCGCCGTAAAACTGACAAGGTAAAGAATCGCAACAGGGCTGCTGCTCTGATGCCACTGAGCAGGCGGTGCAAGAATTGACCGTTTCTGGGTCTCCTAGGTGAATAACACAAAGGATCTGCACAACCCACTCCCCCCTCTCCAATCTCTATCTTTCCACTTACTTCGTCTTCTCTCTGCTGCACCTCATGGTGGGATTCCCTGTCCTCTCTTCCTTCTCTCTCCTCTCATTCTGAGTTAAGCTGCTGCTTGCTTATAGGTGCTCGTGGAAGATAACGCTAGTGCACTTTTGCTTTGGCCGCAGCAGTCCCACCCTTCACAGGCACAGCAGAAGCAGACAGGCCTGTGGAGCGGTGGTGTCTACAGCTGGCTGGACGATGACCACCAGGGAGAGAGAGAGTCAGAGGGGCTGTCGGCGGAGCAGCTACTGCTGCAGATAACGCAGTCGCCCCCACACTTACAGTCAGACCTGGAGCTATCCTCCTCCTACCCTGAGGACCAAGGGTCTCCCCTGCGCCTGCTATCCCACGCTGAGGCCACCCCGGGGTGGCCAAGGGCCAGGGTGAGGGTGGGGGGTGAGAGGGGAAGAATGTTGGTGGAGGCGGGGTGGGGACGAGCCTATTTTTATGCTTTGTCGTATTTTTCCCAGAATCCTATGGAACAGATGCCACCTAGCGTCCTGGCCGCCCTGGCAAATGGATTTGACCAGAGGGAGAGGGAGCCCTCCGAGCCTACGCACAAGATCGGCGTGGACTTCAAGGTCAGATGCTTTTCCTTGACTCTTGTAGCTGTGGTTTTAGAGATCTCATTTACCAGGTATACCCGTGGTATACGGCTGTCAGCCATTCAGCATTCAGGGCTTGAACCACCCAGTTTTAATGGCCAATATACCAGAAATCCCTGAGGTGCCTTATTGCTATGATAAACCGTTACTAACATAAATGTAACAGTAAATAAGTTGTTTTGCATCATACCTGTGATATATTGTATGCTAAATACACGGCAAGATTGCCTATCAGCACCCAGGACCCAAACTACTCAGTTTATAACCATGATTAAATTAGCCATTATCATCATCAGGTTTTGTCTTTGGTTTGGTTTATTTCTGTAATACCCTTATCTATCCACTGGATGTCAGTGTTCTTCTACATCAAGAGTCCAAAAGGCTGTCGTTTCCCATCTCTGTATCTCCCACGCCTGTGTCTGACTCTGTCCTGCGGGCCTCAGTATGAGAGGTGAAAGCTGTGTCTAAGCCTCCCCTGTCTGCCATGTAGGAGGACTGTGACCTCCAGAATGTGTGGATGATGGGAGGCCTGAGTATCCTGACCTCTGTACCCATCATGCCCCCCTGTGTCTGCCTGCTGTGTGCCAGTGAAGGACAACAAGAAGTAAAAGCTCACAACATGGATCTGTTATTACAATGTCCATTGGAGGAATGTCTTTTTCAAAACTGCTATTTGCAGTATGATGTTTTGACATTTATAATGTTTTTGTCAATGTATGGCCATGATGGATCTTTTGAATCTGCATTGGAAAGTCTTAAAACTGCAGACCGTTGCCTCTTCCTATCCTAGCAAATGCTGTACTGCCAGGTGTGCTGTGATCCCTTCCACTGGTTTTGCCTTGAGGCAACGGATCGGCCCTCTGAGGAGAACTGGTGCTGTCGCCGCTGCAAGTGCTGCCATATATGTGGCAGAAAAAACAAGCACTCCAAGGTATGGGTCCACGCAAGGCCCCAGTCACTTGTCTCACCTGAGGACTGAACCACCTCGTCACTAGTTTTTAGGCTATATCCAGGGACTATAGTTTTCTGCTTCAATGAGAGTCAATGAACTAAGTAGACCAGATCTAGCTGATATTGCATTGATGCCTATAGGAGAGGAACTTACTTTATTACATAAGAACTGACATTTTGTTCAATAATTCACACTCAGGCCGTAAACAATCTTCATATATCCACCATCTTTGGTTTTCACTGATCAGGAAAAAACTGACATTAGTGTTGCCACCAATCTATGTGTAACTGTAATACTGTATCTCTGGTGTTCCTCAGCCTCTGCTGGAGTGTGACAGATGTCAGAACTGTTATCACCCTTCATGCCTGGGGCCTAACTACCCCAAACCCAACAGGAGGAGGAAGGCCTGGGTGTGTATGACGTGCATCAGGTGTAAAAGCTGTGGGGTTACACCAGGGAAGAGTTGGGACACTGAGTGGAACCACGATAAAGGACTCTGTCCAGACTGCACCAAGCTCCACGACCAAGGTAAGATGAAGTGAACGCCTTGGGGAAGTCTATCTGCAAACACAAATGTTAAAACATGATAAAAGACAAGCTCATTTATTTGATTTCACTATTCATATGGGAATGGCAGGATATTGACGATATCACTTTCTAAAGGCAACTACTGTCCGATCTGCTTCAAGTGCTATGAGGACAGTGACTACGACAGTCAGATGATGCAGTGTGCCACCTGTAACCACTGGGTCCATGCCAAGTGTGAGGACCTGACAGGTGAGTCTTCCAGTGTTACGCCCAACTTCTTCTGCTGTGTAACGGGCTCCCATGCTCAGCCGTACCTTTCACAGGGATGCCAACTCGTCACTTTTCCGTGATATTTGCCTTTTGATCTCAGAATACAGAAGGTCATCCATGAGTCATGTAGATCTGACAAAAAGTGCGTAGATGTAGTGTATCACTCATTGAGTTATAACGTCGAGGCTCCAACAGATCTTCTCCCTGTGTGATCACTACCAACTGTACAGAATGCATCCCTACCCTCTGCGTCCTACAAATAGAATACCAGGGTTTAGATCGTGATGTCAGATATGTCATATCAGAACGAGTGCTTCATCCAATATCACGTATGACAGCTGTGAGCAGCTAGCTGCATCCCACTAACCAGCCGTTATCCTGCTCAGCGGCATCTCTCCATCAATTTTTTCTGCACATCTCTATCACTTTTAAAATGCTATTTAGCCGTGATGGCGAGCTGGTGTGTGCAGATAGTGATGTGGTTTGTGTTACATTTGTTAAATAATTGGAGCTGCTCGCAGTGCAAGGGAAGTAGATACAGAGTAATATGTATTATGATACTTGGTCTGGTAGCACATCCTTAGTAAAGTGTTGGTGTGGTGACAACCCCACTCTGAAAATAGGCACATTTTCTTGCAGTTTACGTAGCTTTTGTTGTGTGTTTCTGTAGGAAGAATTTCTGTCACTTTTTTTAGGCCCTCACCAGTTTGCATCCCTACTTTCACAATAGAGAAAATACACTGAGGGTACAACACATTGGAAACACCTGCTCTTTCATTGACAGCTTGACCAGGTGAATCCAGTTGAGAGCTATGAGCCTGTATGAATGTTACCTTCAATCAGTGTAGATGAAGGGGAGGATACAAGTTAAAGAAGGATTTTTTTTATTTTATCCTTGAGACATGGATTGTGCATGTGTGCTATTCAGAGGGTGAATGGGCAAGACAAAATATTTCACTGCCTTTGAATGGGTTTTAGTAGTAGGTACCAGGCACACCGGATTTGAGTGTCAAGAACTGCAAAGCTGCTGGGCTTTTCACAAGTTTCCTGTGTGTGTTGTTAGGTTATAATTCTCAGAGTTAACTCAATGGATAAAATGAGAGCTTAAACAAGTTTATTCTTCCCAGAGGGTCAATACAGCTGCATTCAGACAAAACATGTCTCCACCAACACAAGTATATATGCTCCAATTTAGATGCAATCCTCCTTCTCTCCAACCCTTACATCTGTTATGTTTCGACATGAAGACGAAGTGATGGGGTA
Source organism: Oncorhynchus keta (assembly GCF_023373465.1). Lineage (NCBI taxonomy): Eukaryota > Metazoa > Chordata > Actinopteri > Salmoniformes > Salmonidae > Oncorhynchus > Oncorhynchus keta. The sequence goes on along the minus strand of NC_068454.1, from coordinate 72,506,039 downwards.
ATAAACTGTTCCTTCTCCCTTAAGGTGACCTGACCTCAACCCCCTTGATGCCTATTCCAAAGCTCTCCACCCGTATCACCTATAGCAATCGTGATTGCCTCCTTCTACACAGCATATTCCAAAGCCATCTGGCTCCTACAGATAACCATTAACTTCTGATATAAAAACCAGTCTCTATCAATCCTCAGATACTATCGTATTACTTTTGTTCCATCATGTCTCTAGTATAACAATGTTCCAAGTTGAACCTGTCTAGGACAATGTTCCAAGGTTAATCTACCTAGGTTCCGCTAGCGGAACCCCCCCGCAACAGCCAGTGAAAGTGCAGGGCGCCAAATTCAAAATAACAAAAATCTCATAATTAAACTTCCTCAAGCATACAAGTATTTTACACCATTCATAAAAATATAATTCTCGTTAATCCAGCCACAATGTCTGATTTCAAAAAGGATTTTCAGCGAAAGCACCACAAACGATTATGTTAGGTCACCACCAAGCCGCAGAAAAGCACAGCCATTTTTCCAGCCAAAGAGAGGAGTCACAAAAAGCAGAAATAGAGATAAAATGAATCACTAACCTTCAATGATCTTCATCAGATGACACTCATAGGACTTCATGTTACACAATACATGTATGTTTTGTTTGATAAAGTTCATATTTAAATAAAAAAATCGGAGTTTACATTGGCGCGTTACGTTCAGTAGTTCTAAAACATGCAGTGATTGTGCAGAGAGCCGCATCAAATTACAGAAATACTCATAATAAACATTAAACTTAATGCAACTGCTGTGTCAGATTTCAAAAAACTTTACGGAGAAAGCAAACCATGAAATAATCTGAGTACAGCCTTTAGACAACAAAGCAGCCAAAAAGATACCTGCCATATTGGGTAGTCAACATTAGTCAGAAATAGCATTTTAAATATTCACTTACCTTTGATGATCTTAATCAGAATGCACTCCCAGGAATCCCAGTTCCACCATAAATGTTTGATTTGTTCGATAATGTCCATCAGTTATGTCCAAATATCTTCCTTTGTTAGGGCGTTTGGTAAACAAATCCAAAAGCACGTTCAGGTCGAGCCAAACGTCAGACAAAAAGTTATGTTACAGCCCGTAGAAACATGCCAGACTAAGTATGGAATCAATCTTTAGGATGTCTTTAACATAAAACTTCATTAATGTTCCAACCGGACAATTCCTTTGTCTGTACAAATGAAGTGGAACGTAGCTACCTTTCACGTGAGCGCCAGACCGAGGCTGTGGCACTCTGCCAGACCACTCACTCAAATAGCTCTTATGAGCCCCTCCGTTAGAGTAGAATCCTCAAAACAGTTTGTAAATACTGTTGACATCTAGTGGAAGCCTTGGGAAGTGAAACATAACTAATATCCCACTGTGTCTTCAATGGGGGCTAAGTTGAAAAACTACAAACCTCAGATTTCCCACTTTCTGGTTTGATTTTTTCTCAGGTTTTTGCCTGCCATATGAGTTCTGTTATACTCACAGACATCATTCAGACAGTTTTAGAAACTTAAGAATGTTTTCTATCCAAATTTACTAAGTATATGCATATTCTAGCTTTTATGGCTGAGTAGCAGGCAGCTTAATTTGGGCATGTTTTTCATCCAAGCTAGTCAAATACTGCCTCCTATCCCAAAGAAGTTAAGAAGTCAGAACCCAGAATCGAACAGTCCCTTGTATTGAACATATTACTCCATACTGTTCAACAATACATACACTTGGAAATTACTTTTAAATGGACAAACAATACAAAATAAAACATGATTAACATTCACAGTTAGGCTTATGGCCTCTGTTCTACACTCTTATTTCCGTCTCATCACACAACAGAATTCCATTCCAGCTGAAGCTGTTGGCTTTCTCTACTTCAGCTGGAGCTGCTTTTCCACTTTTTCTTTCTCGTTCTTAAGAGAGTGATAGCACAAGACTTGGAAAGCCGAAAATAAACACAAAACAACAGCATTAACAATGTGTTAAGCTATGCATAATTATATATGCATGAAAAACAAAGTCTGAGACCATGGCAATTCCCACTCTCTCTCTTCACCTGACTCTATGCCTCTAGGATACTTTTCTGCTGGATTCCACAAAATTGAAAGCCCTAAAAAGCCTCCTCATGCTTTCGCCCAGTCTTCCCCTTTCCCGGCCCTAGGTTCTGAGAGGTGTTCCCAAGCCATGTCATTTTCACTTTGTTCCCCATCTCCTCCATTGGGGAACAAATCAACGCTACATCCTCTTGAGGTAACTCAGCACTGTATAGACTTTTACATCAATGCCTTCAAAATGTTGTTTAGAGTACAATTACCCCACCATCTATCCTTTCATATGATGCATTAATCAATAAAGCAGCTAACCCAACCCAACTATGATGTTTAAAGTAGCTCCCTGACCCAACCCATCTACATGTCTACAGTGGAATCTAGTCTCTCTCTCTCTTTCTCTCTTTAGCTCTGCTTCCTCTGTCATGGCGTCTTCAAGTTCACCCATTATGCAGTTGGACCTCACTTCCTGTGAGATCTGTGAACCCACCGAGGAGAGACATGCCGATCTTTACCGCTACATGTGCTGTAAGGAGTACTGTGCGTAGACCAGACCAACACTGTCCCAACACCCCTGCCTGGTGTATCTTGATGTACACTCAATCTCCAGAATTCAGCCCGTGGCCCTTGGTTATCTCCTGCTTCTCATGTGCTGCTTTCTCCTGAGGATATACACACTGCAACACATTGGTTATTTCCTGACAACATAGACTCCCCCTTATGGCAAGATCACTAATTTGTTCCATTTGAATAACAGCCCCCGGTACGCCCATCAGTCTCCCAGTTACCAGCTACCCAGCCATTTGGCATGAGTCCTCATAAACTGATATCCCAACAATGCTACTAAAGTAACCCCTGCTACTACTAACATGGCCCATGACTATAGCCTCCTTCAATTACTGTCCCTACAGCGACTGCCGTGAGAATAACTACTGCATGGAATCTGTCAAGTGTTCGCCTATTAGAAATTGGGAAAGAGATTAATGAGTTGGAAAAATATCCAACCTAACAAAACTGAATCACGTGTTTCCTGAAAGTTTACCTTATTGTCTGAAATGCCACCACTATCTTCTACTCTCACCATGATCTGGGTATGTGTAATGTTTAGCTGTAGTTTAACCTCATAATAGTCCCTGTATTGTGCACAGTTAGCCGTCCTCCCTCTCCTATGAGCCATCTCCTGTAACAATATACATAGTCTCTGGGAATAATACCCCTCTATCATTTTCAACATTAGTTCATACTCCCTTGTTTTACTGGCGACCTCTCGGAAGAGTTACCCGATCAGGGAGTTGGCACCCTAATCCATCGGAGAATCCCACCAACAATCCAGCAGTCCCAATCTGGTGAAATTTGTATCGAAAAAATGAATTCAACAAATCACATATCAAAATCCATTTGGAGTAACTGTCATCCCTATTTAACATATACAGTGGGGCAAAAAAAGTTTCTAGTCAGCCACAAATTGTGCAAGTTCTCCCACTTAAAGGCCTGTAATCATAGGTACACTTCAACTATGACAGACAAAATTAGAAAAAGAAATCCAGAAAATCACATTGTAGGATTTTTTATGAATTTATTTGCAAATTATGGTGGAAAATAAGTATTTGGTCACCTACAAACAAGCAAGATTTCTGGCTCTCACAGACCTGTAACTTCTTCTTTAAGAGGCTCCTCTGTCCTCCACTCGTTACCTGTATTAATGGCACCTGTTTGAACTTGTTATCAGTATAAAAGACACCTGTCCACAACCTCAGTCACACTCCAAACTCCACTATGGCCAAGACCAAAGAGCTGTCAAAGGACTCCATAAACAAAATTGTAGACTTGCACCAGGCTGGGAATACTGAATCTGCAATAGGTAAGCAGCTTGGTTTGAAGAAATCAACTGTGGGAGCAATTATTAGGAAATGGAAGACATACAAGACCACTGATAATCTCCCTTGATCTGGGGCTCCACGCAAGATCTCACCCCGTGGGGTCAAAATGATCACAAGAACGGTGAGTAAATATTCCAGAACCACACGGGGGGACCTAGGGAATGACCTAAAGAGAGCTGGGACCAGAGTAACAAAGCCTACCATCAGTAACACACTACGCCGCCAGGGACTCAAATCCTGCAGTGCCAGACGTGTCCCCCTGCTTAAGCCAGTACATGTCCAGGCCCGTCTGAAGTTTGCTAGAGAGCATTTGGATGATCCAGAAGAAGATTGGGAGAATGTCATATGGTCAGATGAAATCAAAATATATTTTTTTGGTAAAAACTCAACTCGTCGTGTTTGGAGGACAAAGAATGCTGAGTTGCATCCAAAGAACACCATACCTACTGTGAAGCATGGGGGTGGAAACATCATGCTTTGGGGCTGTTTTTCCGCAAAGGGACCAGGACGACTGGTAAAGGAAAGAATGAATGGGGCCATATATCGTGAGATTTTGAATGAAAACCTCCTTCCATCAGCAAGGGCATTGAAGATGAAACGTCGAACAAAGTATATTTGTATATTTACCCAAAAACCAGGAACCCGAGGGAACCGATTATTTTCCCTTCGAACCCATGATTCGCATCGTGACTCAAAAACATGTTAAATCAAGAATAACCAATCAACTTAGAATTACAACTCTTGATAACTCAATAAGGAAATAATAGTATCTCATAAACCAATGGTAAAATAGAATAGAAACGGGTATTTCTCATTCATTTTATAGTTAAGACACTAACAGCTTACAGACGGTAGGCAATTAAGGTCACAGTTATGAAAACAGAAAACTAAAGATGCCTTTCTACTGACTCTGAAAAACACCAAAAGAAAGATGCCCAGGGTCCCTGCTCATCTGCGTGAACGTGCCTTAGGCAAGCTGCAAGGAGCTGCAATGAGGACTGTATATGTGGCTAGGGCAATAAATTGCAATGTCCGTACTGTGACACGCCTAAGACAGCGCTACAAGGAGACAGAGCGGCCAGCTGATTTTCCTCGCAGTGGCAGACCACGTGTAACAACACCTGCACAGAATTGGTACATCCGAACATCACACCTGCGGGACAGGTACAGGACGGCAACAACAACTGCCCGAGTTACACCAGGAACGCACAATCCCTCCATCAGTGCTCAGACTGTCCGTAATAGGCTGTGAGAAGCTGGACTGAGGGCTTGGAGGCCTGTTGTAAGGCAGGTATCACCAGATATCACGGCAACAACGTTGCCTATGGGCACAAACCCACCATCGCAGGACCAGACGGGACTGGCAAAAAGTGCTCTTCACTGATGAGCCACGGTTTTGTCTTACCGGGAGATGATGGTCGGATTCGCGTTTATAGTCGAAGGAATGAGATTTACACCGAGGCCTGTACTCTGGAGCGGGATTGATTTGGAGGTGGAAGGTCCGTCATGGTCTGGGGCAGGGTGTCTCATCGGACTGAGCTTGTCATTGCAGGCAATCGCAAACGCTCCGCGTTAGAGGGAAGACATCCTCCTCCCTCGTGGTACCCTTCCTGCAGGCTCATCCTGACATTGTCCCTCCAGTATGACTATGCCACCAGCCATAATGCTCGTTCTGTGAGTGATTTCCTGCAAGACAGGAATGTCCGTGTTCTGCCATGGCCAGCGAAGAGCCCGGATCTCAATCTCTTTGAGCACGTCCGGGACCTGTTGGATCGGAGGGTGAGGGCTAGGGCCATTCCCCCCAGAAATGTCTTGCAGGTGCCTTGGTGGAAGAGTGGGTTAACATCTCACAGCAAGAACTGGCAAATCTGGTGCAGTCCATATGAGGAGGAGGTACACTGCAGTACTTAAATACAGCTGGTGGCCACACCAGATACTGACTTACTTTTGATTTTGACCCCCCTTTGTTCAGGGACACATTATTCCATTTCTGTTATTAACATGCCTATGGAACTTGTTCAGTTTGTCTCAGCTGTTGGTACAAATGTTATGTTCATACAAATATTTACAGTTTGTTTGCTGAAAATAAATGCAGTTGACAGTGAGAGGACATTTCTTTTTTTGCTGAGATTAAATTAATTTGCATATCACGTGTGGCAGATATAATCAGCCATCCTCATCCCCTGCCAGTCCTCACCTGCTTCTCTCCGTCCGCTCTTCACACGCGTCTATTCCTCCGTCAGTTTGAAAATAAATTAGATATTTGTGATGGCAAGTGGGGATGCAGACCCTTAGTCTTCTGTTTAGATTTGTACTTGTGTTATGTTGGAGCAGCACGCAACACGAGCAATGTTTATAATTTCATCGCCTGTTATAACCAAGAGCACAGATCAGTTCACTGTCATGCAGCCTCTTATTGTCGGAGAGGGAAAATGGACAGGCATGCTTGCAACCTCACAGCAAAGAAATTGGCTTGTCTCTAGCCCATACGGTTCCAAAAATATGACCCATATTACCAGAGATGCCTTTTTTATTTGTATCAGGATTCGCGCATTTTATATATCACAAACCATGACACGGGCCACAAACCATGACACGGGCCGTTTTGAACAAACCCAGGGTTGCTAATTATTGATTTGACATCAACTAACATTGTTCAGTCATGTTACCTAGCTAGCTAACAACCTGGTAACTTGACAGTAGGTGTTGGCAAATTTGATTGGTACACAAAGAAAGGAAATGGGTCTCCTACTCATGAGATGTGCTTCATATAGGTCTAATGTAAACCTAAACTATATCAAAAATCTTTCTTTCTGGTGCTCCTTAAATTCTGTTTGGTGCCTAATGTTTTTTAAGTTGGTCTCAGTGTGTGTGTTTGTGGGAGAGAGTGTTTATGAGAGTGAGGGAGATTGTGTGTGTGTCAACTGAAGAGTTAAGGTTTCATGCCCTCCTTACTGACACAATGACATGCAGATCATTATGCATGTAGAGCACAGGAGGTTGGTGGCACCTTAATTGGGGAGAACAGGCTTGTGCTAATGGCTGGAGCGGAATTAGTGGAATGGTATCAAACACATGGTTTCTATGTGTTTGATGCCATTCTATTTGTGATGTTCCAGACATTATTATGAGCCGTCCTCCCTTCAGCATCCTCCACTGATGTATATTCCTTCCTCCCATTCCTCCAGCCATATCACAGGCAGAGCTTTGCAAATATGAGCAAATCAGCCATTCTATGCAGTATTCTATTAGTTCAATTTGTTGTATTAAGTGAAAGTGTGAATTTCAGTGACATGTTTTTGGAGAAAGTTTAGAAAAGCTTCCAGGAGATGCTAGACCACTGAATCTCGGTATTGTGATACTTCGCCTGGTATCATCACAGTAAGCACAGTAGTTTCCAATAGAGAACTAGTATGAAAGGTCAAATGAATTACGTGGGTGATTCTCAAAATAGTTATTTAACGTAATGGCCTGATGTAATTTTCTGCCTAATGGAGTTCTGCTTCCTTGCTTTGTCCTTTTGCTGTCAGGGTTACCCAGAAACACATATAATAACAAAGTTTCCCATCTTTTGTTTTATAGTTGGGTTTATTTTATTTCTTCCAGGTATGAAGAGGTTGACCTTTGCTCTCAGGAAAATGTCTCTCACATTTTTTGTTTGTTTTCCTTGGAATTGGCGCCATATGAGAGGGGCATGTGGGTGCCGATAGGATGCAAGGGGAGAGAGTAGCTCTGTTTAGGAAGCATGGGGAGTGAGTAGCTCTTTTTTTTTTACCGACAAAACTGTTATATGTAGAAGCCAGACAACAGTTTAAATTAAGCCTGTAAAATCGATAGATCAAGTACCTGGGAGAGAGTGAGTGGTAATCTGTGAATATCAGCGAACCAATCAGTTGGTAAAGCGACGCCGCGACACAACCATGGCTTCCCTCAGAGGAAAAGACCAGGAACAACTTGGAGATGCAAATGAGAGAAATTAACGTCTAAAGGATATCCAGGAAAGTGTAGCTGAAAGGCTCTTGATGCTCACCAAAACAAACAGTTACAATCTGTGCTGAAAAAAGTAGATTTGTTTGAACAAGGAAGTAGTCTATCGTGTCAGATACGTACCAACAAGGCGTGTGTGAGCGAACAAGACGACAAAATGTGCCTTTTGGAAACAAAGCTGTTAACTTTGGAAGAGGAATTGAAAATACTGTAGAACGAGACGAAACACGAGATTATTGTCTATACTGGAAGACAAGGAAAAAGAAGCCCTTTCCAGCTATGTGGTCAAACTGATTTCAGAGGAACTTGTTAAGGGTATATCACCACTGGATCTGGAATGATGCCATTGGATCGGCGTGAAATAGAAGAACGCTAAATACCAGAGGTGGGACCAAGTCAAGTAAGTCGCAAGTAAGTCTCAAGTCTTAGCACTCAAGTCCCAAGTCAAGACAGGCAAGTCTCAAGTCCTGAACTTTGAGTTTCGAGTCCGAAAACAGTGATAATGTGCTCTTCACCAAATGTAATACCATTTCATATTTTTAACAAGAGTAATAGTTAGTATATTACATTTACACAAATCATGAATGCTTTTAACAAATATATAAATGTATTACTTTGCAAATAAACTTTATATTTCCATGGAAATACATGGGTAGCCATGAGAAAGTTATAAATAATGTACCTGTCGGCTATATTAGCTAAGACTTACCGTTCTTTGTGCAGCTTCAAATGTCGAACAAAGTTGAAGTTGTTGCGTCTCCGTCTGTAATTTTCTTCCCGCATGTTTTGCAAGTTGCAATCTGTTTTTTGTTGATACAGCGTAGTCTTTATATCCAAAAATAATAATTTGGGGTATCATCTTTCCAAGGGCTCCATCTGAATTCACCCGCCAACGTTCCTCTGCACTGCCACGCACAACTTTTTCTCAGCTGGCACAATTTGATTGATTGGCTGGTGTCAGATTCAAACTGTAATCTGTAAAATGAAGAGTTGACGTGCTGCACTCTTTTAATAGCATCATTTTTTATATTTGGGCTTGGGGAGGATATCAAGTCAGTTCCAGTCAAAGGGCTCAAGTCCAAGTTAAGTCACGAGTCATTGGTGTCAAAGTAGAGTTGCAAGTCGTCAGATTTGTGACTCGAGTCCAAGTCATGTGACTCGAGTCCACACCCCTGCTAAATACCCTTGCATGGTAATCTTCAAATTGTGGAACTATCAGACTAAAGTCAACATTCTGAATGCACAGGGGTTTAAGGGGATTAAAATCCACGGCCAATCCATTCGATTCATCCATGACCTGTCTGCTAGGCTGCGAAAAAGCACTACGAATTCATTCCGATCAGACCGCCACTGGAAAAAAGTGAAATCTAAACTCATCTACGATTCCTGGCAATGCTGTGATTATGGAAGGGAAAGCAAATAATGGAATTCACAAGTGCAGATGAGGCCCTGGACACGCTGGAAGAATCCCTTCCTGTTGGAGAGACCCCTTGTCTGAGTAAAGGAAGAAGCGGGAAAAGGTGTTAAACAGTAGGCTACATACAAGGATGTCTAGGACCAGCACATTGTAAATTGAGACATTATTATTATTATTATCCCCTCCCAATACAATCTATACACTACCTTCCCCAAGTAATTCTTCTTCTATATGAAGTAACGATAGAAGTAACCGATGCCAATGGGCCACATGGACATTGAAAAGACAATTCAAAGGGGGGAACACCCCTTCACTTCTACATTTTGTTGTTACAAGGTGGGATTACAATGGATTTAGTTGTCGCCTACTCAGAATCTATTCTACTTTGAAAGAGTATTTGAACTTTATTTTTTTATTATAAAAAATAACATCTTGGTAATAAAATTATCTTGATTAAGTATTCAACCCCCTTAGTCAATACGTGTTATAATCACCTTTTGGCAGTGATTACAGCTGTGAGTCTGAGTAAATCTCCAACTAAGAGTTTTTTTAACACCTGGATTGTACAGTATTTGCACATTATTCTTTAAATTCGTCAAGCTCTGCCAAGTTCGTTGTTGATCAATGCTAGACAGCCATTCAAGTCTTGCATAGATTTAAGTCAAAGCTAACTAGGTCACTCAAACATTCAACGTCGTCTTGGTAAGCAACTCCAGTGTATATTTCGCCTTGTGTTTTCGGTTATTGTCCTGCTGAAAGATGAATTTGTCTCTCAGTATCTGTTAGAATGCAGACCTGAACTCCCTAGTCCTTGCAGATGACAAGCATACCCATAGCATGATGCAGCCACCACCATGCTTGAAAATATGAAAAGTGGTACTCTGTGATGTGTTGTTGGATTTGCCACAAACATAATGCTTTGTATTCAGCGATGGTGGAACAAGTACTCAATTGTTATACTTGAGATAAAGTAAAGATACCTTAATAGAAAATTACTCAAGTGAAAGTAATATATATATTTATATATTTTTTGTTTACCTTTATTTAACCAGGCAAGTCAGTTAAGAACAAATTCTTATTTACAATGACGGCCTGGGAACAGTGGGTTAACTGCTTGGTCAGAGGCAGAATGACAGATTTGTACATTGTCAGCTAAGGGGTTTGAACTTGCAACCTTCCGGTTACTAGTCCAACGCTCTAACCACTAGGCTACTCTGCCGCCCCCGACTAATTGAGTAATAGTCTAAAAGTATTTGGTTTTAAATATAGTTAGGTATCAAGAGTAAAAGTTTAAATCATTGCAAATTCCTTATATTAAGCAAACCAGACAGCACAATTTTCTTGTAATTTAAAAAAAAAAATGTATTTACGGATAGCCAGGGCACACTCTCTCTCTCAGATATAATTTACAAACAAAGGATTTGTGTTTAGTGAGTCCGCCAGAGACCGTAGTCATGACCAGGGATGTTCTCTTAATAACTACTTGAGTTGGATAATTTTCCTGTCCTACTAAGCATTCAAAATGTAGCGAGTATTTTGGGTTGTCAGGGGAAAAGTTTTGAGTAAAAAGTATATCTTTAGGAATGTAGTGAAGTAAAAGTTGTCAAAAATATAAATAGTGAAGTGCAGATACTGAAAAAAAATACTATTTAAGTAGTACTTTAAAGTATTTTTTTACAAAAGTACTTTACACCACTGGTATTCAAGACAAAGTTAATTTCTTAGTCAAATTCTTTGCAGTTTTACTTTAGCGCCTTACTGCAAACAGGATGTATGTTTTGGAGTATTTTTAGCTTACTACTTTTCACTCTGTCAATTAGGTTAATATTGTGGAGGGACTACAATATTGATCCACCTCAGTTTTCTTCTATCACAGCCATTAAACTCTTTAACTGTTTAAAAAAAGTCACGATTGGCATCATGGTGAAATTCCTGAGCGGTTTCCTTCCTCTCTGGCAACTTTATAGTGACTGGGTGTATTGGTACACCAGCCAAACTGTAATTAATAACTTCACCATGCTCAAAGGGATATTCAATTCATGCTTCTTTTTTTTAACCCATCTAGCAATAGGTGACCACCTTTGTGAGGCATTGGAAAACCTCCCTGGTCTTTGTGGTTGATTCTGTGTTTGAAATTCACTGCTCAACTGAGCGACCTTACAGATAATTTGTGTGTGTATGTGGTTCAGAGATTTTAAAGAATCATGTTAAACACTATTATTGCACAATGTTAGTCCATACAACTTATTATGCGACATGTTAACTCTTTCCTGCAGCTAAATGACCAAATCACTGTCTTGTGGCCTCATGGTCGAACGTTAATAATATTTAAATGAATAAACATTATTTTAAAAAGACCGCCGAAAATGCGGTATTTCTATGTCTTTCGTTATTTTAATATTTTATGATGTGTATATAAAGTGTAGTATATGGAATCAAACTCAATTTAATACATTTCAACTCTCTGACATGGTACTGGTTTATTTGGCTTTTTTAAAGCCCATGACTATGTGTGTGAGGTGTATACTTTTGTTTAAAAGTAAACTGGGGAAAAAATGTAAACGTGAGTTACAGTTCATATAAGGAAATCAGTCAATTGAAAAAAGAGGCCCTAATCTTTGGATTTCACATGACTGGGGATACATACAGTGCCTTGCGAAAGTATTCGGCCCCCTTGAACTTTGCGACCTTTTGCCACATTTCAGGCTTCAAACATAAAGATATAAAACTGTATTTTTTTGTGAAGAATCAACAACAAGTGGGACACAATCATGAAGTGGAACGACATTTATTGGATATTTCAAACTTTTTTAACAAATCAAAAACTGAAAAATTGGGCGTGCAAAATTATTCAGCCCCCTTAAGTTAATACTTTGTAGCGCCACCTTTTGCTGCGATTAAAGCTGTAAGTCGCTTGGGGTATGTCTCTATCAGTTTTGCACATCGAGAGACTGAAATTTTTTCCCATTCCTCCTTGCAAAACAGCTCGAGCTCAGAGAGGTTGGATGGAGAGCATTTGTGAACAGCAGTTTTCAGTTCTTTCCACAGATTCTCGATTGGATTCAGGTCTGGACTTTGACATGGCCATTCTAACACCTGGATATGTTTATTTTTGAACCCTTCCATTGTAGATTTTGCTTTATGTTTTGGATCATTGTCTTGTTGGAAGACAAATCTCCGTCCCAGTCTCAGGTCTTTTGCAGACTCCATCAGGTTTTCTTCCAGAATGGTCCTGTATTTGGCTCCATCCATCTTCCCATCAATTTTAACCATCTTCCCTGTCCCTGCTGAAGAAAAGCAGGCCCAAACCATGATGCTGCCACCACCATGTTTGACAGTGGGGATGGTGTGTTCAGGGTGATGAGCTGTGTTGCTTTTACGCCAAACATAACGTTTTGCATTGTTGCCAAAAAGTTCAATTTTGGTTTCATCTGACCAGAGCACCTTCTTCCACATGTTTGGTGTGTCTCCCAGGTGGCTTGTGGCAAACTTTAAACAACACTTTTTATGGATATCTTTAAGAAATGGCTTTCTTCTTGCCACTCTTCCATAAAGGCCAGATTTGTGCAATATACGACTGATTGTTGTCCTATGGACAGAGTCTCCCACCTCAGCTGTAGATCTCTGCAGTTCATCCAGAGTGATCATGGGCCTCTTGGCTGCATCTCTGATCAGTCTTCTCCTTGTATGAGCTGAAAGTTTAGAGGGACGGCCAGGTCTTGGTAGATTTGCAGTGGTCTGATACTCCTTCCATTTCAATATTATCGCTTGCACAGTGCCCCTTGGGATGTTTAAAGCTTGGGAAATATTTTTGTATCCAAATCCGGCTTTACACTTCTTCACAACAGTATCTCCGACCTGCCTGGTGTGTTCCTTGTTCTTCATGATGCTCTCTGCGCTTTTAACGGACCTCTGAGACTACCACAGTGCAGGTGCATTTATACGGAGACTTGATTACACACAGGTGGATTGTATTTATCATCATTAGTCATTTAGGTCAACATTGGATCATTCATAGATCCTCACTGAACTTCTGGAGAGAGTTTGCTGCACTGAAAGTAAAGGGGCTGAATAATTTTGCACGTCCAATTTTGCAGTTTTTGATTTGTTAAAAAAGTTTGAAATATCCAATAAATGTCGTTCCACTTCATGATTGTGTCCCACTTGTTGTTGATTCTTCACAAAAAAATACAGTTTTATATCTTTGTTTGAAGCCTGAAATGTGGCAAAAGGTCGCAAAGTTCAAGGGGGCCGAATACTTTCGCAAGGCACTGTATATGCATCTGTTGGTCACTGATGCCTTAAATAAAATGATAGGGGCGTGGATCAGAAAACCAGTCAGTGTCTGGTGTGAACACCATTTGCCTCATGCAGTGCGACACATCTCCTTCGTATAGAGTTCAGTCTGTTGATTGTGGATTGTTGTCCCACACTTCAATTTCTGTGCAAACCTGCTAGATCTTGGCGGAACTGGAACGCACGTCACGTACACGTCAATCCAGAGCATTCCAAATATGTTTAATGGGCGACATGTCTGGTGAGTATGCAGGCCATGGAAGAACTAATTGAGGCGTCACTACAGACCCGGGTTCGATCCCAGGCCCAGGGGAGGGTTTGGCAGAGCGGGATGTCCTTGTCCCATCACTAGCGACTCCTAGTGGCGGGCCAGGCACATGCATGCTGACTTCGGTCGCCAGTTGTACAGTGTTTCCTCTGACACATTGATGCAGCTGGCTTCTGGGTTAAGCGAGCAGTGCAGCTTGGCCCGGTCGTGTGTCGGAGAATGTATGACTCTCGTCCTTTGCCTCTCCCGAGTCCATACGAGAGTTGTTGTAACTACCAATTTGGATATCACGAAAAAGGGGAGAAAAAAAGGGTTTAAAAGTATAAATAAATAAAAGATTACCAAGAAATGCTGTGTGAAACTGACTGCAGTGGGCTAAATCAACGGTTGAGCAAATGTTTACTCCTGAACCTATTTAGGCTTGCCATAACAATTGGGTTGAATACTTATTGACTAAAGAAATTTCAGCTTTCCATTTTCAATTAGTAAAAAATGTAGAAGTACACAATTTCCCTTTTACATTAAGGAGTATTGTTTGTAGGCCCGTGACAAATTGAATACATTTTAAATTCAGGTTGTAACAACAAAATGTGGAGAAAGTCCAGGGGTGTAAATATTTTCTGAAGGCACTGTATCTCTATTAAGGCTAACCCCATTAAATGGACTGGTTGATTGTTTTGTCAATGGGTTGTTGGTCGACTGAGCATTCTTTAGTCGAACAGTCCCACATGTATGTATTTCTTCATGGTGCACAAGCCGGCTGTCTAATTCGCGCCTATCTCAGTGGACTGCTCCATTGCCGAGGCCATGAGGATGGCACAGCCCATAAATCCAAAACGTGCTACTGAAATTATAAATGTTTATATTATGTAACAATAATGGTGCAACGCTAATAAATAGAATATTATATAACAATTGCGCATTCTCCCGCGATGGATAGTGGTTCTGATACATAATCTTCAGTGCGCCGTTGAATTGGCGCCTTTCCCCCTATATGTTGCTATGTGCATAATAGCAAAGTTAATCAGCATGTTGTTGTTGAGAACAATGCGGAGGAGGCAGCAGCTGAATGAGGAGACGAGGAAACAGGTCTTGCCTTAATTGTCGTAAGAAAATTGAGGGGAAACACCAACTTAATTTATGAATAGCCTAACTGTTAAACATGCCTGGTTTTATGAATTATCCATATACAGTACCAGTCAAGTTTTTTAACACCGACTCATTCAAGGGTTTTTATTTTATTGTTCCTATTTTCTAGATTGTAAAAATAATAGTGAAGATGTCAAAACTATTAAATAACACATGGAATCATGTAGTAAACATACAAATTAAAATATATTTGAGATTCTTCAAAGTAGCCACCCTTTGCCTTGATGACAGCTTTGCTCACTCTTGGCACTTTCAAGTTTCTTTTTCACATCCATTTTGCTGTCATGTGTTCGGTGTTTTAGAACCAATTTATTGATGTGATTATGATAGGCTATAGGCCAGGCCCTATTGGTCACATGCTTACATGTTTCACTTAAAGAGAGCAAGGGTCGAGGGAATGTTTTTCCTTAACAAATGTAGATATTTCAGTAACAGAACTTTTCAGTTTAGAAACAAGTAAGAAATTAAATCGCTGTTATTATGTTGCAGCTTTGGCACAGACAGCGCAATAAACACTTGCTGTGGTGTCTGTTTGCTGCACCAGGGAGGAGAGACTTGCTGTCATTTGTTATAAATGTTTTTACTCAGTGTGGCCAATGGGCTCCCTCCCTCATGAGTAATTTGTCTTAATTATTTAATCAAACTGTGCTTAAAGCGTCAGACAAGCTCAGTGCATATAGTGGATTTTACTCAAATTATAGTGTGTCTATATTTGAAAAATGTGTTTTACAATTTTGATTGGTCTAAAGAACAGACGACGACTATCTGGGACAGCCCAAATCTGAGTTTATCACATGCTGTTATCTCCCATGATTTTGATGTAGTGGAATGGTTCTGATGGTTGTCTGTCCCTCTCCTCCCCTCCAGGTGACCTGTATGAGATTCTGTCCAGCCTGCCAGAGAGTGTGGCGTATTCCTGCCGGCCCTGCAGCCAGTCCCAGCCCAGCCCCTGGAGAGAGCTGCTCCACATGGAGCTGAGAGCCGGGGTAGAGAAGGTGCTGGCCTGCCTGCTCACCTCCACTCTCACCCAGCACCTCATCACCTGCTCACAGGTGGGAGATATCAGGCCGTACAATGCTTCTTGTCACAGGATGCTAAATGAGACCAGATGCGCAAGCTGAAAATAGCAGCAGGCTTTAACACCTATCATGACTTGTCAAGTTTTGATGTGGCTTTTCTGAAGAAATAATTTCACAGAACGAGTGCAACGACTCTCTCCTCTCTTTTTAAAAGTTTATTAGCTGATATAGTCCTGTTCTCATGGGACTATTTGCCTGTTCATCTTGAAATGTTTCACATAAGTGCTTGTGTGGCTATATGTTCAGTGTTGTTTCTCTCTAACATACTAAATTTGTCCCTATTCCCCTCCTGTAGTGTGTGACCCAGGTTGACCCTGACAGTGGAGCGGAGGGCCAGCCAGCCTGTGACCTCCGTGCTGTGGGCAAGAAGTTTGACAAAGGCCTCTACACCACCCTGGTCAGTGTCTGTCTATATAGCATCTGAATTGGCAGGACAGGATCTCTTCTACATTGAAACTCTCATTTGAAGGAACATTTTCAAAGGAAGATGAATGAGTAGTGTCAGAAATATACAAACATAGTTATTTAGCTATGTCTGTTGATGTTGTAGAAATCGTTCCATGAAGATGTGGTGCAAGTGGTGCGGAGGCGTCTGGACCAGGAGGAGTCTCTCCCGGAGGATGAAAGGCCCACAGCCGTGGCCCGCTCCTACTACTTGAAGGTAATGCGGAGTACTCAGACAGCAACACTCTGGGAGGAAAACTCTTTACATAGGCAATTGTACAGTACAAATCAGAAGTATTTACTTGACCATGTAGCTACAAGCACAGTACTTTCAGTATGACAGAAAACAGTTGGATGAACTATAAGTTGTCTGCAATGTTATCACGTTTTTACTGTACTTTAGTTACATAACCACAACCTTTTTGTTCAAAGCACACACACACACGATAGTAAACGGATATACACTTGGCTGCACTTTGAACACAGCTGTTTACGCTCATCTTGCTTGAAACATTCTCAACTTATTTTGAAGTTATGTGTATAGACTGTACACTAGTTTAAATGTTTCATAAAATTCAATATCAGAAGTTAGACAACAGACACTTGAATACCCTCATCCTATCGCAATACATGGTCTGTACTCAGTCAGTGATATCAGTCCTCATTATATGTCTTGTGGTGTCTGTAGCTCCCTTCAGTAACCACGAGCACAACCGTTCCTTGATTTTAACTGCCGGCTTTATTCTGTAGTTTTAGTCAGAATTATCACCTTCCGTGAGAACTATAAAGTAAATGAAAATACAGTTAAGCACACTCTTACAGCCTTCTTATCTTACGAGTGACTTATTAGCTTGGTATAACTCTGAAGTGCTTACACACATAAACAGTTTAGCCGGAGCTATAACAGTATCAGATTAAACACATGAATAAAGGAAAAATACCTCATTGGCTGCTTATTACAGAAGGGAGGAAATCAAACTTCACACTTATTATTCCTGGCATGAATTCACACTTCATCCTTAATTATTATAACGTTACCATCATAACGTACACGCTTCAACTTTTACGAACTACACCTGATGACATGAAAACTTAGCTAACACAGCGCGGGATTGCCTTCCCTCCAAAGGTGTGTTGCTACAATACTGTCCCCGTTACAACAGTTATTAGCTACGTAGTTCCGCTTGTTTTTATCATTTCCCCGCATAGCGAACACGTAAACAATTCAAACAAAAAACGACAGACTTACTTACAGGTTACTTGTCAGTTACAGTGTCTGCTGTTCCAAATGGCTGTCTAGTTTGCAGAACAGTATGTGATTGGGAATGAGTTATGGGGCTCTGTAGGGCTGTGGTTCTGGTGGTCATCACTCCCCTGGTGATCATAGGTTCAAACTAAAGTCATAGAAGATAATTCAATCCAATAACATTTGCAATGTTTATTGGAAAGAAAAATGAACGACATGTTGTAAAATGACCAACAGAGGGAGTGTAGATTCACCCTCTCCTCACTGTTCTCTCTGTAGCTTCTGGAGGAGGTCTTCAACTGGTTCAACAGCCAGGACCCCAAAGTGTGGGACCCCCGATCCAAAGACCTTCCTATGTGAGTAGCAATCTTCTCCTTAAATCTCCTAGTTCAGGGTTTCTCAACTGGTGGCCCACAGTGATTTTATTTCCCACGCATAATAGAGAAATGTGGTTTTATACCAATTTAAGCAGGTTTTGAAATTATTGTTTTAGTCAAATTATTATATCTGTTTGGGGATCTTGCGATCATTTTGCAGTCAACAAATGATGTGTAATTATGTTCCGGCCCCCTGACCATCTGCTCAAGAGAAAATCGACCCGCATCTGAATCTAGTTGATGATCCCTGTCCTAGTCTGTTAAACCTAGTTTTTCTTATACTTGTGAACTCGGCGTACGATTAACCAAGGCTCTTAGAAGGTTATCTGTCTGGGAGTTATTTCTCAGACATTGGGATTTGGGGATTTAACACTTAGATATTGACTCATATGGGAAGATTTCAATGAAATTCCAGTTTAACGTTGGGTTGTGACATATTGCTTCACTACTTCCCTGCAGTGATTTATGCATTTTCCCATGAAGCAGCATAAGCCTACATTCAGTAGCGCAACTGATTATGTTTTCTGGTTTGCCACACATTTGTATGACACTCCTGTTGTTCACATCCTGCTGGGAAATGAGAAGTTGATTTGAATTGTACTGTCAACAATGACCTTAAAGTGGGGGAAAAGTCATTAAAATCCAATGTGACAGGAAGTTACAGAAGTTAGTCTTGTAATTATTTTCTTCTTCTGTATGTTAAAGCCAGGACAGTCCCCCTCCTCTCCCATACATTCCCAGTTCACATCTTTCCTTCCCTGCGACGGAGGACACAGAGTAGTGACTTCATTTAACTCATTGCAGGGTGATGCACAGAGTGGTAAAGGTAGAGTGGTAAGCTCAGGACTTGACCTGTCTGTCACCTTATCTTCTGGGGGAAAGATTGATTAATAAACATGAATTGTTTCTTAATGTAAATGAGTGTCATCATTAGAGTTATCTAGTTGTGAGCCACTGTCGCAGTTGTATTCCCAAAGTCAAATCCTAACTTGAGTAACTGTGTGCCCATGTAACTCAGATGTTTGCCTAAACAATCCAAATTTGTGTTTTGTGCTGGTGTCTGTAACACAGAACTTGACTTCCTCTTCTTTCATCTCCTCACCCCTCCATTTCTTCATCCATTCTCTTTCCCATTGCAGTGGGATGCTGTCCCATGCGGTTCAGCCCCCCACCACTGAGCATGTGTATGCCCAGTGGCGTGAGAGGGAGGAGCTAAGGTCCAGGGCCCCTCTAGGGAGCCTGCAGACGGAGAATGTACCACGCCTGGAGGTGAAACAAGAAGAGGTGCCTCACCCCACCACCCCACTGATCACAGAGCCAACCAGGGGTCTCCACTTTAGGAAAAACAGGGCTTTCAGGCTTAATAAACTCAAAGGTACTTTACACAACTGAGGGGATGAAAAACTAAAAATATTGAATCAACCAATTTCCTAAGGGAATTGTTTTGGTTTGATGTTTGGCATTTGTCCCTCAGGGAAAAGGGGAAGAGCCGGACGGCAATCCATGTCTGAGGGACGTCCATTCAAGTCTGAGGGACGGCTGTCCAAGGCTGACCTAGACACAGGGTGGTCCAAGGACGACGGGAGGCAATGCTCACTGTGCCAAAAGTATGGAGATGCTAAGTCCAATGTGAGTAAGACTGAAACTAGGTTTCAGAACACTTCTGAGCAGCATGGTGGAAGAAACACAAACCGCACTCTGACTTCAGAGCACTGAGCCTTCAAACCCTTTTTCAACATAACAGCCCTTGACTCACAGGAAATTAAGTCAACCAAAACCACACAGTAGGTAACCCATCAGTACTGTATTTCGAACCTCCTCCGTGTGTCCTTCAGGAGGCGGGCAGGCTGCTGTACCTGGGCCAGAACGAATGGGCTCACATCAACTGCTCCATGTGGTCCGCCGAGGTGTTCGAGGAGGACAATGGCTCTCTGATGCACGTGCACAGTGCCGTCGCTAGGGGGCGCTTCATGGTGAGGCTTCACTTTATTTGTGCAGTGACATTCTTGTTTTTCCAGCAGCTGTAATTTGTGTATCTTTGTCCACTGTCCATCATTTCTCTCAAACTCATTATCCACCCTTATTCTCTCCTCCTGGACTGATCTAACCTGTCTCCTTGTTTCCGCAGCGCTGTGAGCGCTGTAACCATACAGGTGCCACAGTGGGCTGCTGTCTGACCTCCTGCCAGAGCAACTACCACTTCATGTGTGCCCGCTCCCGCAACTGTGTATTCCAGGACGACAAGAAGGTCTACTGCTACAAACACAGAGACCTCATCAGTGGCAAGGTAAAGTCCTGGGACTACTCAGCAGTGGGACTGTTGTTTTTTGAAATATTTGAATGAGTTTCCTCACGCATGTGTACATTGTTCTTGTTCCATTGCAGATCATCACCGGCCAAGGGTTTGAGGTGAATCGGAGGATGTACGTGGACTTTGATGGGATCAGTCTTCGCAGGAAGTTCTTGACTGGACTCGAGCCAGAAAACATCAATTTGATGATTGGTATATTTGTAGCTCACTTGAGTATAAGTATAACAGGACTGGTCATGGGTTTTGCTCATCTAATCATAGTTATTTTCTGAATTCAGGCTCTTTGCAGATTGAAAATCTAGGTATGCTGACTGAGCTGTCTGCAAAGCAAGGAAAACTCTTCCCAGTGGGTTACCGGTAAGTAGCAGCAATTAATAATGAATGAGAAATTGGCATGTTTAGACTTGTTTTTTTATGACTTGCTTTCAACTCCTCCTCTCTGCAGGTGTTCTCGCTGGTACTGGAGCACGGTGAACCCACTGCGGCGATGCAAATACACGTGTACGATCCGTGAGGTCCGACCGCCGGTCCCTGAGAAACCTGCTGAAGAGATGCCTGACAAGGGAGAGAATAGCACTATAGCACACAGCCCCTGCGCCCAGTCAGGTGAGAGTCTTGGTAACACAACACTGCATCAAACAAAAATATAAGCGCAACAAGTAAAGTGTTGGTGCCATGTTTCATGAGCTGAAATTAAATATTATATCAATTTCTATACATACAAAAGCTTATTTAGCTCAAATTTTGTGCACTAATTTGTTTACTAATAATGTATAATCCATTCACCTGACAGGTGTGGCATATCAAGAAGCTGATTAAACAGCATGGCCATTACACAGGTGCACCTTGTGCTGGGAACAATAAAAGGCCACTCTAAAATGTGCATTTTTATCACACAACACAATACTACTAATGTCTCAAGTTTTGAGGGAGCGTGCAATTTGCATGCTGACTGCAGGAATGTCCACCAGACATGTTGCCAGAAAATGGAATGTTTAGTTCTCTACCATAAGCTGCCTCCAAAGTTGTTTTAGAGAATTTGGCAGTATGCCCAACCGACCTCACAACTGCAGATCACGTTGTATGGCCACGTGTGGGTGAGCGTTTTGCTGATGTTGTGAACCGAGTGCCCCATCGTGGCATGCGGGTATGGGCAGGCATAAGCTACGGACATCGAACACAATTGCATTTTATTGATGGCAATTTGAATGCACAGAGATACCATAACACGATCCCGTCGTGCCATTGTCGTGCCATTCACCCACCGCCATCACCTCATGTTTCAGAATGATAATGCACTGCCCCATGTCGCAAGTATCTGTACACAATTCCTGGAAGTTGAAAATGTTCCAGTTCTTCCATGGCCTTCGTACTCACCAGGCATGTCACTCCGTGAGCATGTTTGGGAAGCTCTGGATCGACGTGTACAACCGTGTGTTCCAGTTCCTGCCATTATTCAGCAACTTCATGCAGACATTTAAGTGGAGAGGGGACCACATTCCACAAGCCACAATCAACAGCTCGATGAACTCTATGTGAAGTAGATATTGCGCTTCATGAGGCAAAAATAGTGCTCACACCCAATACTTTTCTGATCCACGCCCCTACCTTTTTTTTTTTAAGGCATCTGTGACCAAAATATGCATATCTGTATTCCCAGTCATGTGAAATCCATAGATTAGAGCCTAATGCATTTAAATAGCCAGATTGACTTATGAACTGTCATTCAATGAAATTTTTGATATTGTTGAATGTTGCGTTGCTATTTATGTTCAGTATACATATTAATGTGACTGTTGGCTTTCTTACACTGCAACGTGGATATTAGCAAGACTTAGACGTGGCATAGGAAACAGAGTTGTTGTTGCTTCACCTCTAGAATCTGATGCCCAAGAGGTTGACGTGGCACATTCCCGACCCACTACTCCCAGCTTCTCAGCTCCACTCCCTAAACCTGACCATGGGGCAAGGCCCAAAATCAGGAGACCAGCTGGAGGACTGTTCCGGCCTCTACCCTCCCCAGGTAACTGTTCCGTGGTTGGCTAATGTTGTTTTCTAATAAAAAAAGACAATTGTCAGGTTTTGAGTGATTTCTAGATATTACCCAGAAATCAGTTGTCTCACTGCTATCTGATTTTCCTCTGCAGGAGCAACCAAGTCCAAACCCCACCACATCCTGACCATCAGTGACTTGGAGGAGACACGCAGGCCTCGTCGCCACAGCCCCCACTCCCAAACCCGCAGGGACATGTCCTCCCCACCCCTGGGCTCTCCAACTGGATCGGGACTAATCACCCTCCGCACTGGGGGCTCCATGCATCCCAAGGCCTCCGTACCCACCTCTCTGTTGTTTCCAATCGGTGCTACTGATATCCTCCTGACCTCTGCCCGTCCTGTCGGAGGTCGAAGTGCTTCCTCTGCCCGATGCCCCGGGAACATGACTCACTCTACCTCAGGACTCTTTCCCCAGCCACCGTGGGAAGACAGTGTGGGCAGCTTCCCTTGCCTGTCCCTCTCACCAACCGTCCAGCACTCCCCTAGACCCAGACTGTCTTTTGACCTGAACCAGTCAGACTCAGTGGAGGTACCACACAACTTCCTGGCTTCCCCAGAACCGGAGGATAACCCTGCACCTAACAGCGCCTCACCACTTAGGGGCTCTTTCACACAATTCCACGAGGACTCTGACGTGGCCCTGGTCTCCGAGTTGAAGACTGAGCTTGAGATTGAGGAGACGCTAGTGAATGAGGGAGTGGCCATGAACTGTGGTGCACAGATAGACGTGGAGGGCGACGACAACCAAGAGGAGTTCTGGGAGCCCGAGGTTCGCAAGAGGAAGACCCGTACAGCCCTGACCCGCTCAGCTGCATCCACCAGGCAAGACTGGGGAAACACTTCCTCTGATGAGGACATGGAGCACTATTTTGACTTCTCGCACACTGTGGTCAGTCGCACAGGCGCCAGGGACCCACCCCAGGCTCCTGCCTCTCCCTCTTCAAGATCTATCCCTCAGCTGGACGGTGTGGATGATGGGACTGAGAGTGATGCCAGCGTGACAACTACAGATGGGGCTCAGAAACTGAAGAGTGCCAGTCAAGTTCAGAACCCAGCTCAAACACATGTTCTGCCTGAAGTAAAAATTACAACAAATGGTCTAAGTGCAGACCCTGGAAGCCCTGTCCCAGATCAGTCACCCCTTCGCAACCCTTTCAAGTCTACAACCAGAGTTTTCCTCCCCGCTACAAAACCTCCCCCAGCGTATAGACCCCATGATCCATCCAAAGCCTTTAATGCCACACAACTAGCTAGGACTGAATTGGACAGTGTGACCCTTGCGCCAACTGAGATCTCAGCAGAAGCTCGAAGACCAGCTGCAGTGGACCCTTCCACAACATACAGCCCTGCTGATGTGAATACTACTCCCCTGCAGTTATACACCTTCCCAACTCCTGTAGAGCAAAATAACTCAGTCCCCTCCTTAGACTCCCACAAACCAGTGCTGATTACACCCCTTCAAGGAACTCTGCTGGACTTTGTCCATACTAAGGTGCCTGATACGGTCTACCCAGAGGATTTATTTCAAGTTTCCGGTCTGGACTTTGTCCCTGGGGCTCCACTTGTTCTTGAAAGGTGTGATCCTCCCTCTCCCAGCACTTGTTTCACTGAGCTGGTCCCTGTCCAGGTTGATGCTCCCATGGAAACCCATCAGCCTCAAGACCCAAAAGACCTCTTCTTGGATTCTAACAGCGGCCACTTTGTATCGCCCACAGATGGATCTTCCATTTACATGAACCACTTGACAGAGAGTTCACGAGTTCCCTCGTTGAGCAGTAGTCAGGGCACCCTGTTGGAGCTTCTTCAACCCTCTTCTCTTATCTCCTCGGACTTCCCTAACCCCAGCGTAGCACAGATGAACCCTTTACAAATGAGTCCCTCTGTGCAGTCCTCTTTGCCTGGCTTTAACCCTTCAAGGCCACCTCTCAGTAGCATCTCGCTACAACCCCTGACATCCTCCCAAGGGTCAACAGTCTTGCCGCCCATGGAGACCTTTTGTACCAAATTATCAGCACCTATTCAAGACAGTGCACTTCCACATTTGTCCTCTCAAATTGATCCCATTTTATCTGCAACATCAAGCGTCAGGCTCCCATCTTATGGATCTGTCTCTCTGCCTATATTCTCCACACAATCCCAGGCCATGGTCTCCACAGCTATTACCATTGTATCCTCCTCTCCCTCCGTATCCTCTCTCTCCGATGCTCTATCCACCCAGTGTCACCCCATGCTCTCTTCGCTTCAGCCCTCCTCTGCCCCTGTGATGATTAACGGATACAGCTCCACGTCTCTGCAGAAGGAAGCTGCCCTGGGACACACCATCTCCATCAACTTCTCCACCCCCAGGCCGCCACTGGAGCCCCAACAGCCGCTGTTAACTCAGGGACTACCTGGCCACGCTATCCTTACTGTGAAGGAAGTGGGTGGTCCTAACGTGGACCCTACACCTCACGTTCTACTGGTCAACCGCCTGGGCCAGATCTTTGTGAAGAACCCAGAGAGCAACACCTTCCAGCTTCCCAGTCAGAGCTGTCCCTCCTATAATTGTGTCACTCAGATAGCCAGCCTCCTTCAGAGCAATGCCCTGTCTGCCACCTTGGCAGCAGCTGGTACAATGTCCACCCCAGTTACAGGGACTGCCATGCCAACCCATGTCCCTAAGATGGCCACACCTGTGGTTCAGAACCCAGGTACCATCACTCAACTGCTCACTCATAACAGCAATGGGACAGTGGCAGCAACTGCGGTCAAGAAACCCAGGAAGAACGCAAGCGTATCTGCAGATGGAGCTATACCAGGGATGAAGAAACCCAGAAAGAAGAAAGAACCTTCCACAACTTCTAAGAGAGAGAAGTCTGACAAAGCTGCAGACCTGTTTGAGTTTGCTGGTCAGGACGGGAGTTCCTCCATGACCAAGACTGAGAGCGCCCAAGCCATCATCAACCAAGCCATGGCCAGTAACTACACCCCCAACCGGACCGGTCCGCGCATACTGAGTCCCTCCACATTCCGTAACAACCCTTCCCTGAAATCTGTGGTCCTGCCCCCAGGACTACTCATCGAACCCGAGCCCGCAGCCCCCACACTGTCTGTTTCAACACCCCGCCCTTCTCGCGCCCATGTCCGTATGAAGAGGGTGTCCTCCCTTTCAGATCGCATTGGTGCCACAAAGAAGTCCAAGACAGACTTCCTAGAGCCAGAGCCCCCTAGTGCTAAGGAGGACCTGTCGGTACCCAAAGACAGCTTTGCTGCTGTCTCCAGCAGGGCTGGGGGTGTTCGCATTAAAACCCCAACGGTGAAAGGTGTGTTGGACCTGGACAAGCTAAAGGAGGAGCACTTGAGTGACTCTGAAAGCACAAGGTTAGTCTTTTGGAACTTTTCAGGGCAGTGATCTAATGAAATGAGTAATGAGACAAAATGTACAAATATTATTTCCAATGAATAATACAAGAATAGTCATGCCTTTATGTTTAATGGCCAGTGAGTCTCCTGTAGAGTTCTGTTTTAATTTAAAAGTGATTAAGTTGCTACATCTGCAACTATGCTCAAAAGTCAGATTCATATTGAAATATTATTTATTTTCAAATTGTCACGTCGCTCATGTTTCCAGTGTGGGCCTCTTCTCTTTAGTGTCGATAAGATCATGTCTGGCTATTTTTAACCTTACTCTTAACTCTTCCTCTCCCTACTAGTAACTTAAAGTATGATATGACAAATGGAACAAGGCGTTTTACTCCTGAAATAGAACTGTCGATAGGCTATGTAGAGGTCAGTAACTATAAAGAGCAGGTCATGCATAGAAACCTTTTTTGAAGTCATAACTGAGATTTTCATTGTCACCACTCATTTACCAATCTACAATACAGCTCCTAGTTTGCACGATGCTCTCCAATTGTCATCACTGCATTTCTGCCCTAAAGTGTGTATCTAATACAGTGAGTGATATTCAGCCTGTATCCAGTCGATTTCAGTGTTTCTCTTGTTATATTCCTCACAGGCCAGGGCCTTGGGACCGCCTGTCTATACCTCGATTTGGGGGGGACATGGGTAAACAGAACTGGGACACAGTGGGCCGCAGTGCCCTGACTGACTGGAACAAATACTCAGGTACTTATATGTGTAATGGTACCGTATGAACAGTATGCCTGTATGACGATGACTTGGAGGATGATGACTGATGATACTTCTTATACCTGTAAACAAGTGTGCCTGATTTGAAAATAGCCTGTGGTATTTCCATCCTGCCAGGTGCTGTATCGTGCTCAGATGATGAGCTGCTGCCATCAGACGAGGACGATGAGTGTCCCCCCAGCCGAGACCAGCCCCACCTTCGCTTCGAAATCAAAAGCGATGACGGCTTCAGTGTGGAGGCAGACAGCATAGAGGGTGAGGTTTCAGGGAGGAAAGGGCAAATTAATAGACTGCATGTGTCTTATTTGTGAAGTGTTCGTTTAGAAATTATTACATTTCCCAACACTCAAGGCAATGATTTCTGTACAAATACCCACTATTTCTACATGTGACTAAACATAAGATTATGAAAAATACTTGTTCTCATACTTGGCTAGAATTAACTTGTGTAATAAACCATCTAGCACAAAATGTAGGCTAATTTCCATATGTATTACATTTGTGTGTTATGCTGTGTTACTCACGTCTTACTCTTCTCTCTCTATTTCTTTGCCCCCTCCTTTCCCTCCTCAGTTGCCTGGAGGGCAGTGATAGACTGTGTCCAGGAGGCGCGGGCAGGGGCAAGGCTTAGGCAGCTGTCCTTCTCTGGGATGACAGGTGTCCGTATGCTGGGCCTGCTCCACGACACGGTGGTCTTCTTGGTGGAGCAGCTCCAGGGGGCCCGCCGCTGCCATAGCCACGCCTTCCGCTTCTTTAAACAGATCAGCCAAGAGGAGGACCTGCCTGTCAACCCCTCTGGATGTGCCCGCTCTGAGGTCTACCTCAGGTCAGTGTCCCTGTGTTCTGTTCACTTCAGGGGCCCTGGAAGTTAAATATAGAAATGATAAGGGAAGTCATTATTTTGGAGTGTAATTTGTAAATTGGGTCCGAGTTGTCTTACAGATTCATCTTACATATATTGTCAACATTTCACCAACACTTCCTCTGTATTATGAGTAGGGTTGCAAAGGGTCGGAAACATTCCGGTAGATTTCTGGAAATTGCCCATGGGAGTTTTTTTGGGAACATTTTTTGTGGGATACACAAGGCAATTCTAGGTTTTGTGACATATTTTGGTTAAACTATCTCCAATTCAATGCAATTGCAAATCTCTGCATGCACAGTGCATTCTACCATCACGTGCAGTCCACTCTTCCATTACATGTACAGCTGATTCTCAAGATCTTGCACACTAATGAGATGCTATTGTGCCCACACTACTACACTGTCTGAGTCAAGGACAACATGCTTTCTGGTAAGATTTGATTGTGTAAATATTTGTATTAACATAAGATTCAACAACAGACATAAACTGAACAAGTTCCACAGACATGTGCCTAACAGAAATGGAATAAAGTGTCCCTGAACATAGATGGGGTCAAAATCAAAAGTAACAGTCAGTATCTGGTGTGGCCACCAGCTGCATTAAGTACTGCAGTGCATCTCCTCATGGACTGCACCAGATTGCCCTTATTCTTGCTGTGAGATGTTTCCCCACTCTTCCACCAAGGCACCTGCAAGACATTTCTTGGGGAATGGCCCTGGGCCTGGGCCTCACCCTCCGATCCAACAGGTCCCAGATGTGCTCAATGGGATTGAGATCCGGGCTCTTCGCTGGCCATGGCAGAACACTGACATTCCTGTCTTGCAGGAAATCATGCACAGAACGAGCAGTATGGCTGGTGGAATTGTCATGCTGGAGGGTCATGTCAGGATGAGCCTGCAGGAAGGGTACCACATGAGGGAGGAGGATATCTTCCCTTTAACGCGCAGCGTTTGCCTGCAATGACAGCATGCTCAGTCCGATGATCCTGTGACACCATGACGGACCTTCCACCTCCAAATCGATCCCGCTCCAGAGTACAGACCTCAGTGTAACACTCATTCCTTCGACAATAAACACGAATCCAACCATCACCCCGAGTGAGACAAAACCGCGACTCGTCAGTGAAGAGCACTTTTCGCCAGTCCCATCTGGGCCAGCTGGTGGGTTTGTGCCCATAGGAAATGTTGTTGTTGGTGATGTCTGGTGAGGACCTGCCTTACAACAGGCCTACAAGCCCTCAGTCCTGCCTCTCTCAGCCTATTGCGGACACTCTGAGCACTGATGGAGGGATTGTGCCTTCCTGGTGTAACTCGGGCAGTTGTTGTTGCCATCCTGTACCTGTCCCGCAGGTGTGATGTTCAGATGTACCAATACTGTGCAGGTGTTGTTACACGTGGCTTGCCACTGCATGGATGGTCAGCCGTCCTGTCTCCCTATAGTGCTGTCTTAGGCGTCTCACACTACGGACATTGCATTTTATTGCCCTGGCCACATCTGCAGTCCTCATGCCTCCTTGCAGCATGCCTAAGGCATGGGACCCTGGGCATCTTTCTTTAGTTTTTCAGAGTCAGTAGAAAGACCTCTTTAGTGTCCTAAGTTTTCATAACTGTGACCTT
Source organism: Oncorhynchus keta (assembly GCF_023373465.1). NCBI lineage: Eukaryota > Metazoa > Chordata > Actinopteri > Salmoniformes > Salmonidae > Oncorhynchus > Oncorhynchus keta. The sequence continues at coordinate 72,476,856 of NC_068454.1, read as the reverse complement.
AATTGCCTACCGTCTGTAAGCTGTTATTGTCTTAATGACCGTTCCACAGGTGCATGTTCATTAATTGTTTATGGTTCATTGAACAAGCGTGTTTAAACCCTTTACAATGAAGATCTGTGAAGTTATTTGGATTTTTATTAATCATCTTTAAGTCAGGGCCCCGGAAAAGGGATGTTTATTTTTTAGCTGAGTTTAGTAGCCTACAGCAAAGTGTGTTTAAATCATTTCTAACTTGTTAACAGTTTCTGCTAGTTAGTTTTTGCTACCATGTGGGTTTTAGCTTGCTTGAGCCTGCTAACTGAGTGTTAATTCACCTGTTTCCATACATGTTTCATTTTAAAACATTTATCTTACAAAGGAGTTGTTTAAGTAGTTAGATTAACTTCTTACGCCTGAGATTCTGTTAACGGGAAAAACACAGCCATTTTTCCAGCCAAAGAGAGGAGTCACAAAATGCAGAAATCGAGAGACAACTAATCACAAACCTTTGATCTTCATCATATGGCGTTCATAGGACTTCATGTTACACAATACATGTATGTTTTGTTCGATAAAGTTCATATTTATATCCAAAAATCTCAGCTTGCAATTGCGCGTTATGTTCAGTAATGTTTTGCTTCCAAAACATCCAGTGATTTTGCAGAGAGCCACATCAATTTACAGAAATTCTCATCATAAATGTTGATGAAAATACAAGTTTTATGCAGGGAATTAAAGATGTACTTCTCCTTAATGCAACCACTGTCCGATTTCAAAAAAGCTTTACAGCGAAAGCACACCATGGAATAATCTGAGTACAGCACTCAGCCACCAAAACAAGGCATACACATACCCGCCATGTTGTGGAGTCAACAGAAGTCAGAAATAGCATTATAATATTCACTTACCTTTGATCTTCATTGGAATGCACTCCCAGGAATCCCAGCTCCACAATAATTGTTTGTTTTGTTCGATAAAATCCATAATTTATGTCCAAATACCTCCTTTTTGTTTGCGTGTTTAGTTCACAAATCCAAATTTACAAGGTGCAGGCACTTGTGAAAAGTCAAAACAGTTCCATTACAGTTTGTAGAAACACGTCAAACGATGTAGAGAATCAATCTTTAGGATGTTTTTATCATAAATGTTCAATAATATTCTAACTGGACAATTCCTTTGTCTTTAGAAATTAAAGGGAATGCAGTTCGCTCTCACGGCTGCACGCGTGACATAGTTCATGGCATTCTGCCAGACCCCTGAGTCAAACAGCTCTTATTCGCTCACCCTTCACAGTAGAAGCATGAAACAAGGTTCTAAAGACTGTTGACATCTAGTGGAAGCCTTGGGAAGTGCAATCGGAACAAATTTACACTATATTGGATAGGCAAAGACTTGAAAATCTCCGAACCTCAGATTTCCCACTTCCTGGTTGGATTTTTTCTCAGGTTTTTGCCTGCCATATGAGTTCTGTTACTCTCACAGACATCATTCAAACAGTTTAACTTCTTATGGTATAGGGGATGCTTGCGTCCCACTTGGCCAAAAGCCAGTGAACATGCAGAGCAGCAAATTCAAATAAAATTATATAAAAATCAAACTTTCATTAAATCACATGTAAGATACTAAATTAAAGCTACACTCGTTGTGAATCCAGGCAACATGTCAGATTTTTAAAAGTCTTTTTGGCAAAAGCATAAGAAGCTATTATCTGATGATAGCACAACAGTAAACAAAGAGTAGCATATTTCAACCCTGCAGGCGCTACACAAAACGCATAAATAAAATATAAAACATGCCTTACCTTTGACAAGCTTCTTTTGTTGGCACTCCAATATGTCCCATAAACGATTATGGTTAATCGATTAATTTGATTAATTCCATCCATATATATCCAAAATGTCCATTTACTTGGCGTGTTTGATCCAGAAAAAAACAGCTTCCAAATTGCGCAACGTCACTACATAATATCTCAAAAGTTGCAAACTTTGCCGAAACATTTCAAACTACTTTTGTAATACAACTTTAGATATTTTTAGACGTTAATAATCAATCTAATTGAAGACTGGTCTATCTGTTTTCAATAGAGGACGAGAGGAAACTAACTCTACTCTACTCAAGTCTTGCGCAACTCTCAACAGTGTTACCCATTTCCTAGATGGCCGTACTTCTTCATTGCACAAAGGAATAACCTCAACCAAACTCCAAAGATTGGTGACATCCAGTCGAAGCGGTAGGAACTGAAAACTAGTGCCTAAGAAATATTGTTTGCCAATGAGAACTCACTGAACAGACAGAGAACGGTTAGTGAACGGTTAGTCCTCGGGGTTTTGCCTGCTACATAAGTTATGTTATACTCACAGACATGATTCAAACAGTTTTAGAAACTTCGGTGTTTTCTATTCAAATCTACTAATAATATGCATATCTTAGCTTCTGGCCCTGAGTAGCAGGCAGTTTACTCTGGGCACCTTATTCATCCAAGCTACTCAATACTGCCCCCCAACCCAAAGAGGATAACTATTTTTCTTTACATGGAATTGTATTTTAATTTTATTTTTACTCGTTTGTTTCTAATCTTTACAGGATATTGCCACATCCAATATCTGACTCGTGGAGACATTTCACTGCAGCTAATGTAGAAGGAAAAGCTGTGTACATTTGCAAATACTGTGCCAAATCATACAGTGGGGCAAAAAAGTATTTAGTCAGCCACCAATTGTGCAAGTTCTCCCACTTAAGATGAGAGGCCTGTAATTTTCATCATAGGTACACTTCAACTATGACAGACAAAATCAGAAAAGAAATTCAGAAAATCACATTGTAGGATTTTTTATGAATTTATTTGCAAATTATGGTGGAACACAAGTATTTGGTCATCTACAAACAAGCAAGATTTCTGGTTCTCACAGACCTGTAACTTCTTCTTTAAGAGGCTCCTCTATCCTCCACTCGTTACCTGTATTAATGGCACCAGTTTGAACTTGTTATCAGTATAAAAGACACCTGTCCACAACCTCAGTCACACTCCGAACTCCACTATGGCCAAGACCAAAGAGCTGTCAAAGGACACCAGAAACAAAATTGTAGACCTGCACCAGGCTGGGAAGACTGAATCTGCAATAGGTAAGCAGCTTGGTTTGAAGAAATCAACTGTGGGAGCAATTATTAGGAAATGGAAGACATGCAAGACCACTGATAATCTCCCTCGATCTGGGGCTCCACGCAAGATCTCACCCTGTGGGGTCAAAATGATCACAAGAACGGTGAGCAAAAATCCCAGAACCACACGGGGGGGACCTAGTGAATGACCTGCAGAGAGCTGGGACCAAAGTAACAAAGCCAACCATCAGTAACACACTACGCCGCCAGGGACTCAAATCCTGCAGTGCCAGACGTGTCCCCCTGCTTAAGCCAGTACATGTCCAGGCCTGTCTGAAGTTTGCTAGAGAGCATTTGGATGATCCAGAAGAAGATTGGGAAAATGTCATATTGTCAGATGAAACCAAAATATTACTTTTTGGTAAAAACTCAACTTGTTGTGTTTGGAGGACAAAGAATGCTGAGTTGCATCCAAAGAACACCATACCTACTGTGAAGCATGGGGGTGGAAACATCATGCTTTGGGGCTGTTTTTCTGCAAAGGGACCAGGACAACTGATCCGTGTAAAGGAAAGATTGAATGGGGCCATGTATCGTGAGATTTTGAGTGAAAACCTCCTTCCATCAGCAAGGGCATTGAAGATGAAACGTGGCTGGATCTTTTAGCATGACAATGATCCCAAACACACCGCCCGGGCAACGAAGGAGTGGTTTCGTAAGAAGCATTTCAAGGTCCTGGAGTGGCCTAGCCAGTCTCCAGATCTCAACCCCATAGAGAATCTTTGGAGGGAGTTGCAAGTCCGTGTTGCCCAGCAACAGCCCCAAAACATCACTGCTCTAGAGGAGATCTGCATGGAGGAATAGGCCAAAATACCAGCAACAGTGGGTGAAAACCTTGTGGAGACTTACAGAAAACGTTTGACCTCTGTCATTGCCAACAAAGGGTATATAACAAAGTATTGAGAAACTTTTGTTATTGACCAAATACATATTTTCCACCATAATTTGGAAATAAATTCATAAAAAATCCTTCAATGTGATTTTCCGTAGAATTGTTTTTATCATTTTGTCTGTCATAGTTGAAGTGTACCTATGATGAAAATTACAGGCATCTCATCTTTTTAAGTGGGAGAACTTGCACAATTGGTGGCTGACTAAATACTTGTTTGCCCCACTGTATGTGAGGACTGCAACAAACATGAAAAATCATCTGGCAAAGTGAATAAAGTTCCCTCTGTGCTCACAACAAGCAACCTTTGACAAAAGTGCCTCTACTCCTATTCGAGGTGAAAATGATGAGACACCTTATCCATAGCAACAGCTCATGGTCCTCCTGGAAGTTTTTTTGACTCAATGGAGGAACGTAGTCAGAGAAATACTGATGAATATCTTGCTCAAGCTTTGTATGCAACTGGTTCACCTCTGGTCACAGGCAATGTGTATTGGAAGAGATTTCTGAATGTTCTTCGCACAGCATACACCCCTCCAACCAGACATGCTTTATCTACTAATTTGCTGGATGCGGAGTTCAACAGAGTTCAAGTGAAGGTCAAGCAAATCATAGAGAAAGCAGACTGTATTGCAGTCATCTCTGATGGGTGGTTGAATGTTTGTGGGCAAGGAATAATTAAAGGGGAAGAGTCCTACACTCACATCATACCTATAGGCTGTGCTGCTCATGCGTTGAATCTGCTCCTCAAGGACATCATGGCACTGAAAACAATGGATACACTCTACAAGAGAGCCAAGGAAATGGTTAGGTATGTGAGGTGTCATCAAGTTATAGCAGCAATCTACCTCACCAAGCAAAGTGAGAAGCATAAGAGTCCCACATCAGAGCTGCACAGAAAAACCTGTTGTGGGTGGTGTTGTCATATTTTACAGTCTCCTGGAGGGGAAGGAGTCTCTCCAAGAAATGGCCATATCACAGTCTGCCGATATGGACAGCCCCATCAAGAGGATCCTCCTGGATGATTCATGCAAAAAACAACTACCTATAAAAATATATATATTTCACCTTTATTTAACCAAGTAGGCCAGTTGAGAACAAGTTCTCATTTACATCTGCGATCTGGCCAAGATAAATGCAAAGCAGTGCGACACAAACAACACTACTGTCAATAACACAATAGAAAAATCTAAATACAGTGTGTGCAAATGTAAAACATATTCTAAGTCAGAACCGTCCAGAGTAGTAATGCTAGACGGGCAGGCAGGTGCGGGCAGCGATCGTTTGAAAAGCATGCATTTAGTTTTACTTGCATTTAAGAGCAGTTGGGGGCCACGGAAGGAGTGTTGTATGACATTGAAGCTCTTCTGGAGGTTTGTTAACACAGTGCCCAAAAAAGGGCCAGATGTATACAGAATGATGTCGTCTGCATAGAGGTGGATCAGAGAATCACCAACAACAAGAGTCACATCATTGATGTATACAGAGAAAAGAGTCGGCCCGAGAATTGAACCCTATAGCACCCACATAGACTGCCTGAGGTCTGGACAACAGGCCCTCTGATTTGACATACTGAACTCAACCTGAGAAGTAGTTGGCGAACCAGGCGAGGCAGTCATTTGAGAAGCCAAGGGTATTGAGTCTGCCGATAAGAATGTGGTGATTGACAGATTCGAAAGCCTTGGCCAGGTCGATGAAGAAGGCTGCACAGTATTGTCTTTTATCGATGGCGGTTATGATATCGTTTAGGACCTTGAGCCGTTGTTCAGGTGCACCCATGACCAGCTCGGAAACCAGATTGCATAGCGGAGAAGGTACGGTGGGATTCAAAATGGTCGGTAATCTGTTTGTTAACTTGGCTTTCAAAAACTAGAAAGGCAGGCAGGGTAGTATAGATATAGGCCAGTAACAGTTTGTATTTGGGTCTACATTGTCTCCCTCTTTGAAGAGGGGGATGACCGCGGCAGCTTTCAATCTTTAGGGATCTCAGACGATACGAAAGAGAGGCGTAATAGGGGTTGCAACAATTGCAGCGGATAGTTTTAGAAAGAGAGGGTCCGGATTGTCTAGCCCAGCTGATCTGTAGGGGTCCAAATTTTGCAGCGCTTTCAGAACATCAGCTATTTGGATTTGGGTGAAGGAGAAAGTGGACAGGTTGGGGTTGCAGAGCTGTTGACCGGGGTAGGAGTTGCCAGGTGGAAAGCATGGCCAGACGTAGAAAAGTGCTTATTGAAATTCTAGATTATCGTAGATTTATCGGTGGTGACAGTGTTTCCTAGCCTCAGTGCAGTGGGCAGCTGGGAGGAGGTGCTCTTATTCTCCATGGACTTTACAGTGTCCCAGAACGTTTTGGAGTTTGTGTTACAGGATGCAAATTTCTGTTTGAAAAAGCTATCCTTTGCGTTTCTGACTGCCTGTGTATATTGGTTCCTAACTTCCTTGAAAAGTTGCATATCACAGGAGCTATTTGATGCTCATGCAGTACGCCGCAGGATGTTTTTGTGCTGGTCAAGGGCATTCAAGTCTGGAGTGAACCAAGGGCTTTTTCTTAGTTCAACATTTTTTGAGTGGGGCATGCTTATTTAAGATGGTGAGGAAATACTTTTTTAAAGAATAACCAGGCATCCTACTGATGGAATGAGGTCAATATCCTTCCAGGATACCCGGGCCAGGTCTATTAGAAAGGCCTGCTCGCTGAAGTGTTTTATGGAGCGTTTGACAGTGATGAGGGGTGGTCGTTTGACCGCGGATTCATTACGGATGCAGGTACTGAGACCGTGATCGTTCAGACCCTGGTTGAAGACAGCAGAGGTCTATTTAGAGGGCAGGTTGGTCAGGATGATATATATGAGGGTGCCCGTGTTTACTGATTTAGGGTTGTACCCGGTAGGTGCCTTGATAATTTGTGTGAGATTGACGGCATCTACCTTAGATTGTAAGACGGCCGGTGTGTTAAGCACATCCCAGTTTAGGTCACATTATGAACTCTGAAGATAAATGGGGGGCAATTAATTCACATATGATGTCCAGGGCACAGCTGGGGGCTGAGAGGTGTCTAACAAGCGGCAACAGTCAGAGACTTATTTATAGAATGGTGGATTGTTAAAAGTAGAAGCTTGAACTGTTTGGGCACAGACCTGGATAGCATGACAGAAATCTGCAGACAGTGGATTGAAACTCCACACCCTTTGGCAGTTTTATCTTGGCGGAAAATGTTGTAGTTGGATGGAAATTTCTGAATTTTTAGTGGCCTTCCTAAGCCAGGATTCAGACACGGCTCGGACATCAGGATGGTATTAACGGTATTAATATTCATTTGCATGTGCACTACTGTTCAAAAGTTTGGGGTCACTTAGAAATGTCCTTGTTTTTGAAAGAAAAGCAACAAAAATGTGTCCATTTAAATAACATCAAATTGATCAGAAATACATTGTTAATGTTGAAAATGACTGTTGAATTGAAAGAGTGGGAGGCCCCGGTGCACAACTGAGCAAGAGGTCCTCTGCCTAGAAGGCCAGCGTCCCGGAGTCGCCACTTCACTGCTGACGTTGAGACTGGTGTTTTTCGGGTACTGTTTATTGAAGCTGCCAGTTGAGGACTTGTGAGGCGTCTGTTTCTCAAACTAGAGACACTAATGTACTTGTCCTCTTGCTCTGTTGTGCACCGGGGCCTCCCACTCCTCTTTCTTTTCTGGTTAGAGCCCGTTTGTGCTGTTCTGTAAAGGGAGTAGTACACAGCTTGTACCAGATCTTCAGTTTCTTGGCAATTTCGCGCATGGAATAGCCATCATTTCTCAGAACAATAATAGACTGACGAGTTTCAGAAGAAAGTTATTTGTTTCTGGCCGTTTTGAGCCTGTAATCGAACCCACAAATGCTGATGCTCCAGATACTCAACTAGTCTAAAGAAGGCCATTTTTATTGCTTCTTTAATCAGAACAACAATTCTCAGCTGTGCTAACATAATTGCGAAAGGGTTTTCTAATGCTCAATTAGCCTTTTAAAATGATGAACTTGGATTAGCTAACACAGTGTGCCATTTGGAACACAGGAGTGATGGTTGCTGATAATGGGCCTCTGTACGCCTATGTAGATATTCCATATAATATCAGCCGTTTCCAACTACAATAGTATTTACAACATTAACAATGTCTACACTGTATTTCTAATCAATTTGATGTTATTTTAATGGACAAAAAATGTGCTTTTCTTTCAAAAACAAGGACATTTCTAAGTGACCCCAAACGTTTGAACGGTAGTGTATTTCCGTTAATGCCCGTATATTCCCGTTAATTCCCACAAAGTTTCCACCTCTGAATATTCCCCAAAATGTGCAACCCTAATCATGAGTCATAGTTTGGAAGAAGTTTAATAAATACAAATGTATTCATTTGGAAGTTTCTGAGAATTGGTAAATCACCACAAGTGTAATGGTGGGAACCGGTATTATTTTGTCCTCACCTTGCAGTTGGTCAACCCATAGCACTAAAGTCTAGCAAATGTTTAAAGAATCTGGGTTTTCCCCTCTGTAGGTGGTTTTCAACTTCAAAGTGGAAGCTGGTCTCTCTGTGTGGAGTATTGGTGAAATGTCTGTTTTGAATGTAGACAGCTGTCAGGTTTAGAGGAACAAAGGATGTCTGTGGTTGTTGTGTTTCGATGTGAGTGTTAACTCCAACTCCACAGTCTGAGTAAGCTGGAAATAAGACCTGTATGACGTCTATGCTGCTCCTTTCATTAACATATGAAGAGTGTGTGGGTGACGTCCACATCCCAAATTCTACACCAGTGCTGGGCAAAATAACTATGATAAAGAAAGTCTGCATACTGTAAAATGTAACGTAACACCTTGTTCCTGTCTTCTCTTACAGGAAGTCCACCTTCGACATGTTCAACTTCCTGGCTTCCCAGCACCGCCAGCTCCCTGACATCAACCCCTACGATGAGGAGGAGGATGAAGTCCCACTCAAATCCACAAGGTCAGATTACAGAGTTATTGTATGCTGGCCATCGCAAAGGAAGCTAGCTAATATCTTAAAAAAGGAACCTTTGTCTTAAATACTGCAGTAGCTAGTCCATAAAAGATCTTGTCTAGCGGAAAATTCTTAGAACTTGTTGAACAGTGCCGCAAATGTTGTTCCTTTGAAAAACAACTTTCACATCAACAACTGATCCATTTATAAATTGGTAGACATATCAATACATTCCTTCAGCCTGATGAGTAACAAAGGAGCCAGCTGTACAGCTACAGGTTTACACAATCATTTTTATAGCTGTGACTAATTCACTATTGAAATGTTGTCCATTCCTGTATTTGTAACTCCCCTAAAGTGATCTTTGTGGTTGGACTAAACCATTCTGTCATTTCTGCAACTACCTCCCCCAATCAAGCAACGTTACAAATGTGTTCTACCCTCTTGTCTTAGTCTCTAGTGACTCTTTTCTCAGAGTTCAACGTGAAAGGTCAGAAGCACATCATCTTCTCTGCTTATCCCTTTTCTCCTAGACGTGCCACGAGCTTGGAGCTCCCCATGGCCATGCGCTTCAGACATCTGGAGAGGACATCTAAGGAGGCTGTAGGCGTGTACAGGTCAGCACACAACTCGTCCTGGTCAAAGCCAAAACTATGGACAGAGCCTGTGACTATGATCATGATTCTGGGCTAAAGAGCTCATGCGTTTCTCAGTGGGGTGGAAATTGACCCCACAAAGGTAATTTGCGGCCTGTCTTGACAGGAAGCAGTCACTGTGGTTCTCTACAGCAGATTTTCCCAAACTGGGGTACGCGCAATGCCGTCGGGGGTACGCTAAATAAAAATGTGGGTTCACTTTTTTTCCTCACATTGTCAAACAGTCCATTTATATTTTCCAACGGGGCTATACATTTGGGTGAGGTTTTTTTCTCGCCTGAGTAGCCTCATTTCACTGCCAAAAATAAAATTAATCAAACCATCTAGTTTTAAGTAAAATAACAACACAATGTCAAAAATTAACATCCAATCACATTAACCGTTACTCTCTCACGGGAATTCTGCTGCTCATGTAGGTTTTATTTTTCATTTTTTCCCCCTTTATTTAACCAGGTAGGCTAATTCAGAACAAGTTCTCATTTGCAACTGCAACCTGGCCAAGATAAAGCATAGCAATTCGACACATACAACAACAGAGTTACACATGGAATAAACAAAACATAGTAACATACATAACATTTAAGTCATTTAGCAGACGCTCTTATCCAGAGCGACTTACAAATTGGTGCATTCACCTTATGACATCCAGTGGAACAACCACTTTACAATAGTGCATCTAAATCTTTTAGGGGGGGGGGGATGAGAAGGATTACTTATCCTATCCTAGGTATTCCTTAAAGAGGTGGGGTTTCAGGTGTCTCCGGAAGGTGGTGATTGACTCCGCTGTCCTGGCGTCGTGAGGGAGTTTGTTCCACCATTGGGGGGCCAGAGCAGCGAACAGTTTTGACTGGGCTGAGCGGGAACTGTACTTCCTCAGTGGTAGGGAGGCGAGCAGGCCAGAGGTGGATGAACGCAGTGCCCTTGTTTGGGTGTAGGGCCTGATCAGAGCCTGGAGGTACTGAGGTGCCGTTCCCCTCACAGCTCCGTAGGCAAGCACCATGGTCTTGTAGCGGATGCGAGCTTCAACTGGAAGCCAGTGGAGAGAGCGGAGGAGCGGGGTGACGTGAGAGAACTTGGGAAGGTTGAACACCAGACGGGCTGCGGCGTTCTGGATGAGTTGTAGGGGTTTAATGGCACAGGCAGGGAGCCCAGCCAACAGCGAGTTGCAGTAATCCAGACGGGAGATGACAAGTGCCTGGATTAGGACCTGCGCCGCTTCCTGTGTGAGGCAGGGTCGTACTCTGCGGATGTTGTAGAGCATGAACCTACAGGAACGGGCCACCGCCTTGATGTTAGTTGAGAACGACAGGGTGTTGTCCAGGATCACGCCAAGGTTCTTAGCGCTCTGGGAGGAGGACACAATGGAGTTGTCAACCGTGATGGCGAGATCATGGAACGGGCAGTCCTTCCCGGGAGGAAGAGCAGCTCCGTCTTGCCGAGGTTCAGCTTGAGGTGGTGATCCGTCATCCACACTGATATGTCTGCCAGACATGCAGAGATGCGATTCGCCACCTGGTCATCAGAAGGGGGAAAGGAGAAGATTAATTGTGTGTCGTCTGCATAGCAATGATAGGAGAGACCATGTGAGGTTATGACAGAGCCAAGTGACTTGGTGTATAGCGAGAATAGGAGAGGGCCTAGAACAGAGCCCTGGGGGACACCAGTGGTGAGAGCGCGTGGTGAGGAGACAGATTCTCGCCACGCCACCTGGTAGGAGCGACCTGTCAGGTAGGACGCAATCCAAGCATGGGCCGCGCCGGAGATGCCCAACTCGGAGAGGGTGGAGAGGAGGATCTGATGGTTCACAGTATCGAAGGCAGCCAATAGGTCTAGAAGGATGAGAGCAGAGGAGAGAGAGTTAGCTTTAGCAGTGCGGAGCGCCTCCGTGATGCAGAGAAGAGCAGTCTCAGTTGAATGACTAGTCTTGAAACCTGACTGATTTGGATCAAGAAGGTCATTCTGAGAGAGATAGCGGTAGAGCTGGCCAAGGACGGCATGTTCAAGAGTTTTGGAGAGAAAAGAAAGAAGGGATACTGGTCTGTAGTTGTTGACATCGGAGGGATCGAGTGTAGGTTTTTTCAGAAGGGGTGCAACTCTCGCTCTCTTGAGGACGGAAGGGACGTAGCCAGCGGTCAGGGATGAGTTGATGAGCGAGGTGAGGTAAGGGAGAAGGTCTCCGGAAATGGTCTGGAGAAGAGAGGAGGGGATAGGGTCAAGCGGGCAGGTTGTTGGGCAGCCGGCCGTCACAAGACGCAAGATTTCATCTGGAGAGAGAGGGGAGAAAGAGGTCAGAGCACAGGGTAGGGCAGTGTGAGCAGAACCAGCGGTGTCGTTTGACTTAGCAAACGAGGATCGGATGTCGTCGACCTTCTTTTCAAAATGGTTGACGAAGTCATCTGCAGAGAGGGAGGAGGATTCAGGAGGGAGGAGAAGGTGGCAAAGAGCTTCCTAGGGTTAGAGGCAGATGCTTGGAATTTAGAGTGGTAGAAAGTGGCTTTAGCAGCAGAGACAGAGGAGGAAAATGTAGAGAGGAGGGAGTGAAAGGATGCCAGGTCCGCAGGGAGGCGGGTTTTCCTCCATTTCCGCTCGGCTGCCCGGAGCCCTGTTCTGTGAGCTCGCAATGAGTCGTCGAGCCACGGAGATAGGTTGGAGAAGGTTTGAGCAGAGGGAAGAGATGATAGGATGGAAGAGGAGAGAGTAGCGGGGGAGAGAGAGCGAAGGTTGGGACGGCGCGATACCATCCGAGTAGGGGCAGTGTGGGAAGTGTTGGATGAGAGCGAGAGGGAAAAGGATACAAGGTAGTGGTCAGAGACTTGGAGGGGAGTTGCAATGGGGTTAGTGGAAGAACAGCATCTAGTAAAGATGAGGTCGAGCGTATTGCCTCCCTTGTGAGTAGGGGGGGGAAGGTGAGAGGGTGAGGTCAAAAGAGGAGAGGAGTGGAAAGAAGGAGGCAGAGAGGAATGAGTCAAAGGTAGACGTGGGGAGGTTAAAGTCGCCCAGAACTGTGAGAGGTGAGCCGTCCTCAGGAAAGGAGCTTATCAAGGCATCAAGCTCATTGATGAACTCTCCGAGGGAACCTGGAGGGCGATAAATGATAAGGATGTTAAGCTTGAAAGGGCTGGTAACTGTGACAGCATGGAATTCAAAGGAGGCGATAGACAGATGGGTAAGGGGAGAAAGAGAGAATGACCACTTGGGAGAGATGAGGATCCCGGTGCCACCACCCCGCTGACCAGAAGCTCTCGGGGTGTGCGAGAACACGTGGGCGGACGAGGAGAGAGCAGTAGGAGTAGCAGTGTTTTCTGTGGTGATCCATGTTTCCGTCAGTGCCAAGAAAGATCGGCAGTTCCAGAGGCTACCGGAGACCTGGAACTCCACGTGGGTCGTGCGCGCTGGGACCACCAGATTAGGGTGGCCGCGGCCACGCGGTGTGGAGCGTTTGTATGGTCTGTGCAGAGAGGAGAGAACAGGGATAGACAGACACATAGTTGACAGGCTACAGAAGAGGCTACGCTAATGCAAGGAGATTGGAATGACAAGTGGACTACACGTCTCGAATGTTCAGAAAGTTAAGCTTACGTAGCAAGAATCTTATTGACTAAAATTATTAAAATGATACAGTACTGCTGAAGTAGGCTAGCTGGCAGTGGCTGCGTTGTTGACACTACACTAATCAAGTCGTTCCGTTGAGTGTAATAGTTTCTACAGTGCTACTATTCGGGGCTAGCTGGCTAGCTAGCAGTGTTGATTACGTTACGTTGCGTTAAAAGAACGACAATAGCTGGCTAGCTAACCTAGAAAATCGCTCTAGACTACACAATTATCTTTGATACAAGGACGGCTATGTAGCTAGCTATGTAGCTAGCTACGATCAAGCAAATCAAACCGTTGTGCTGTAATGAAATGAAATGAAAATGTGATACTACCTGTGGAGCGAAGCGGAATGCGACCGGGTTGTTGTTGGCTAGCTGTTAGCTGTTAGCTAGCTAGCAGTGTCTCCTACGTTAAGGATGACAAATAGCTGGCTAGCTAACTTCGGTAAATTAAGATAATCACTCTAAGACTACACACTCTAAACTACACAATTATCTTGGATACGAAGACAGCAAAGACAACTATGTAGCTAGCCAACACTACACTAGTCAAGTCGTTCAGTTGAGTGTAATAGTTTCTACGGTGCTGCTATACGGTGGACGTTAGCTATGTGGCTAGCTGCAGTAGACTACGTTAGGACGACGAAATACGATAATTACGCAATTATCTTTGATACAAAGACGGCTATGTAGCTAGCTAAGAAGAAATTGCTAAGATTAGACAAATCAAACCGTTGTACTATAATGAAATGTAATGAAAAGTAATACTACCTGCGGACCGAAGTGCGAATGCGACCGCTCGCTCCAACCCGGAAGTGACTTTAGTAGGAAAGAGAGAAACAATGGCCGCATTTGTCTCTTACGCACAAAACACTCTGAGAGACTCTAGCTGACCACTGACGCAATGTTGACGTTCAGGCTCATTTTTCAAAATAAAAGCCTGAATCTATGTATTGTGACACTTGACACATTAGGGAAGCCATAGAAAAAGGAATCTGGTTGATCTCATTCACTGCTCAATAGGGACGCATAGGAACGCAGAGCTTTCTAAATAAGAGTCCCTTCCTGATTGGATTTTCTCAGGCTTTCGCCTGTAATATCAGTTCTGTTATACTCACAGACAATATTTTTACAGTTTTGGAAACTTTAGAGTGTTTTATATCCTAAGCTGTCAATTATATGCATATTCTAGCATCTTGTCCTGACAAAATAGCCTGTTTACTTTGGGAACGTTATTTTTCCAAAAATGAAAATAGTGCCCCCTAGATTCAACAGGTTAACTGGTATCTGTACTGATGGTGCAAAAGCCATGACAGGGAGACACAGTGGAGTGATAACGCATGCAAACAGTTGCTCACTGCAGCATCCACTAAGAGGCTCTTGCTGCCAAGGGAATGCCTGACAGCTTGAAGACGTTTTGGACACTACAGTGAAAATGGTTAACTTTGTTAATTTGCTGCTAGCAGGACACCTCTACAACATCCGGTGAAATTGCAGGGTGCCAAATTCAAATTAAATTACCATAAATATTTAATATTCATGAAAATACAAGTGTAGTACATCAAAATAATGCCTAACTTGTTGTTAATCCAGCCACCGTGTAAGATTTCAATAAGGCTTTATGGTGAAAGCAAACCATGCGATTATCTGAGGACAGCGCCCTGCATACCAACACATGAAAAACATATTTCAACCAGGCAGGTGCGACATGAAAGTCAGAAATAGCGATATAAAAAATGCCTTACATTTGATCTTCTGTTGGCACTCCAGAAGATCACAAATGGTCCTTTTGTTCGATAATGTCCTTCTTTTTATCCATAAAAACTCAGTTTAGCTGGCGTGCTTCAGTCAATAATCCATCCAGTTTCCCTCCATCAAAATGTATACAAAATGAATCCCAAACGTTACTAATAAACTTTTCCAAACAAGTCAAACAATGTTTATAATCAAACCTTAGGTATCCTAATACGCAAATAAACTACCATTTAAGACCGAGAATTCTTTGACATCTAGTGGAAGCCCTATGAACTGCAATTTGGGAGGACTTGGGCTTATAATTATAGTACTTGCCATTGAAAACAGTGGTAAACAGAATTTGTTTTTTTGGGGGGTGGTTTGTCCTCGGGGTTTCGCCTGCCATATCAGTTCTACTCAGACATCATTTTAACAGTTTTAGAAACTTTAGAGAACACTATCTAAATCTACCAATTATATGCATGGGGCAAAGTATTGACACGACCTTAATGTTTTCTTTGCTGACCATAATTTTCACTTGTCTGACCGCTTGCGTGATAACGAGTTTCGCACACGACTTGCCTATCTGGGTGATGTTTTTTCTCACCTGAATGATCCGAATCTAGGATTACAGGGACTCTCTGCAACTATTCAATGTGCGGGACAAAATTGAGGCTATAATTAAGAAGTTGGAGCTCTTCTCTGTCTGCATTAACAAGGACAACACACAGGTCTTTCCATCATGGTATGATTTTTTTTTTGTGCGAAAGGACTCAAGCTTACGGACAATGTCAAATGTGATATAGCGAAGCACCTGAGTGAGTTGGGTGTGCAATTTACGCAAGTACTTTCCTGAAACATGACACAAATAACTGGATTCGTCATCCCTTTCATGCCCTGCCTCCAGTCCAGTTACTGATATCTGAAGAAGAGAAATTGAAATTGCAACAAGCGGTTCTGTGTAAATGTAATTTAATCAGAAGCCACTGCCAGATTTCTGGATTGGGCTGCGCTCAGAGTATCCTGCCTTGGCAAACCACGCTGTTAAGACACTGATGCCTTTTGCAACCACGTACCTATGTGAGAGTGGATTCTCGGCCCTCACTAGCATGAAAACAAAATACAGGCAGAGACTGTGTGAAATGATTTAAGACAGACTCCAATACAACCCAACATTGCAGAGTTATGTGCATCCTTTCAAGCACACCCTACTCAACCTGTGGTGAGGTATTGACAATTTTCGATGAACAAATAAGGTTTTATATGTAAGATGGTTAAATAAAGAGAGAAATATTGATTATTATTATTATTTGTGCCATGGTCCTATAAGAGCTTTTTGTCACTTACCACGAGCTGGGGTGTGACAAAAACTCACACTCATTCTTATGTTTAAGAAATGTATCGTATAGTGTGTTTGTGTGTGGCAGGCTTTACAATGATTGCAAAAAACATCGGAGTGCGCTGACCCTGATGCTAGATGGGGTACGCAGCTGGATGTTGAATGTTTGGAGGGGTACGGGACTATAGAAAGTTTGGGAACCACTGTTCTACAGCTATCACAGCAAACTAGGGACTGGGGCATGCTTTATATTTCCTGCCTCTCCCTTTTCTGCTATTCTGTTATTCTGCTGCAAAATGAGTAACATGAATTTTCATTGAGTCAGATAATAAAAATGTGATCCATTGCATCCTTTTAATAGCCAAGGGGATTAGCTATGGGAACTGTTGTTCAGACTTGAACCTCTTCTGACATCTCTCTGGTGTAGGTCTGCTATCCACGGCCGAGGTCTGTTCTGCAAGAGGAACATCGATGCTCAGGAGATGGTCATCGAGTATGCCGGCATCGTCATTCGCTCAGTGCTCACAGACAAGCGAGAGAAGTACTACGATGGCAAGGTGAGATCAATCAGTCCAGAGTGTGTTTGAGATGACATAAGCCCTATGGTTTGTCCCAACGAGACCTTAGTTGGTGGACTTTTTTTAAGCACTGCGCCACCCGGGAGGCCAACCTAATACATGTTAAACTAAAACTAAGTCCTCTGTCTCTTTTCCCTCCTTCCTCCACAGGGTATCGGCTGCTACATGTTCCGTATCGATGACTTTGACGTGGTGGACGCCACGATGCACGGCAATGCGGCACGCTTCATCAACCACTCGTGCGAGCCCAACTGCTACTCGCGCGTCATCAACGTGGAGGGCCAGAAGCACATCGTCATCTTCGCCTTGCGCAAGATCTACCGGGGCGAGGAGCTCACCTACGACTACAAGTTCCCCATCGAAGACCCAGCAAGCAAGCTCAACTGCAACTGCGGGGCCCGGAAATGCAGACGCTTTCTCAACTAGGGGCAGGAGGAGGACTTGGTACTGCCACAGTCTCTGCAGGGGGAACAAGGCACAAGGGAAGGGGGTGAGAGCAGAGGCAACAAAGGAAGAGGTTAAAAGCCTTAAATTAAGGTTTTACTGGTTTGGGAGGTGGGGGAGGAGAAAATACAGGAAAGGATGAGCCACTACGAAGAGACTGGGAGAGGAACCAGGGCCAGGAGATGGGGAGCAAGATGGAAGAGGAGCGCCACACAGGGACATGCATCAATAAGCTCACATTGGCTCCTAACCGATATGCATCTGCCAGAGGTTGGGCAAGTTTGCCACAGAAGAGAGCGGAAGTAGCTACCGTTATAGTGTGTGTTTTTTTCTTGAGAACAGGATACTGAACGCTGCAGACATTGTGGTTATGCTGGTTCTATGTTGCATGAAGGTATTTTCCTTGACGCCATAACATCAAGCACTTTCTGTTGAAATGAGGGTGGACCAGAAAAGCTAGACTTGGAGAGATTCCTCATCTTTTTTTTGTCGGGGGGGCAGGGGGAGATTTTTAATTTCAACACCCATAATCATGTTGGCTCCATCCTCTCTAGTTGATCCCTTAGCCATATCTCCATCTTTACTTGATTTATTAATCATCGTTTTATTTATTTGAAATTATTTTTCACAGAACTCATCATGCGTCAGGTTGTACATATTTGCTTTCCGTTGACTGTTCATAGAACCATGGTGCTAGATATGATGGGCCATAGACTTTGTGGTTCCTAGGTCAGAGACCCAGCAAATAATACCTATTTTTCTATCCATTCTCCACTTCCCTGTTGCACAGACCGGGGAAGAGACCTCCATTATGTTCAATTAAACGGTTAGATAACAGTGTCACCCTTAAAGAGTTTGCTGCAGCTAAATCATATCTTTAAGAACTTTCCCTTCACCATTTTTGTGTGTAGCAAACACTACCCAATCCAAGAGTGACGAGTGTAGTTCTTTTTTATTTAAAAATATATTTTATTACTATCATGGCAAATGCTGATTACCTTTTGCAATAATATTAGGCCTACTTCTTTGCTGCCCTACAGTTGCACATCTTTAGTGAATTAACAAAATCCAGACTCCATATTTCTCAACAGTCAGTGGAGTTAACAAAGTACTGACTTCTCCTTCTGACATTCTCTGCCATCCACAAAGGGTGGAACACTGTCCATGTTACACCACTAAGAGATGTGTTATAAACTCTATATATACCTGACTGTGGACTGACAGCACCCCTGTGCACTGGAGATCTCAAGCATAGCATTAGGCCAGTACTGTACTGTATGTTGCTCTGTAGGATGGCTTTAAGAGAGAATAATGTCTTGGTGTAAAACCAAGATAGGGAGAGAATGCACTCAGCACCTTAACATTTGCTGTCGTACAACTTTGGACAACGCTGTCAGTCAGTTCAGTCATCAAATGTACACTCTGTTGTTCACATCTTTACAATAAGAGATTGCTTGAGCTCTAGAATAGTTGTATTTATTCATGTTTCTGTTCAGATTTGGACTGGTGAAACTAGCTGTGCTTTGTATAAATGGTGGTCTAGTTGGAAATCCTCCTCCCCTCGTTTCCTCTTTTTGTTTACTTTGTTACTTCTTCTTTCTCTTATTTGAACCTTGATGTTTGAGGACAGTTGTGTATTACATTTCAGCCTTTACACAAGACATTGTTCTAAAGCAGGTATTTTTTTATTGTTTTTGATTGTATTTCTTTGTTCTGGTAGAATTTTCATGGAGAAAGTAAAGCAGGCCTTAGTATCGGCAGGCCATATAACAGAAGAATATCAAGCATTCGAGTCATGCTGTTCTTCCCATCTGCGTGCTACAGAGAACCCTTCAAGGTACAGATAATATTCTAAAGGAAGTGAGCACTGTCCTTTTGAAATATAATACCCAGTAAGGAAGAGCTTAGGCCCACCAGCCTGCGCGACCAATCAGTGAGATGGAGCCTGTATTCCCATGTGTCAATCATATAACACCCTTAGCAGAGTTTGCCAATAACAGGATGCATCTTTTTCAGGGATACGGCTATCCTTAACCTAGCTTCCTTTTTCGCTGAAAAACTGATGTTGTAACAATGCTCAGAGCAGGTTTCTCTATGCCCACTCCACTCCCTAACCTCTTGCCAGGATTCTACCTCAGTTGCTCTGACAGATGTTAAAGAATACTAATGCAAAAAAGAGGATGATGACAATATAATAAGAGTAACTTGGTTTTAATGTCCTGCAGAGCTGGCCTGTGTGTTCCATGAAACATGCAAAGCACTAGTTGGAAACCTGAAGTTACCATGACGATCTCTCCCAGAACTGGTTCAGAAAGCTGTATGTTCTATATGGTAGGGTTATTTTAAAGTATAACAAAGTGTTAAAGACATGAAAATATGTGTGAACTTGTCTTTGTTACCTTGTACAAATAAACCCTGAGTTTGTAAATAATTGTATACATATTTCTAAACCCGTTTAATTTTTCTATGCACTTTTTTTATTTATAATGTTATTTGCTTAATAAAGATGTTAAGATGTTTGAACAAATTGGAGTTGATCATTTGAAAATTGAATTAAACAAATGCTAATATGACATTTATATAACAAGCAATGTATAAATACAGCAATATCATTGGTTGGTGATATTACGTTTGACATAAGATGAAAATGATTGTGAGGGCCAGGTTGGGAACTTAACACTTGTTCTGAGCGCCTGAGATCTGACGCACATCAAATCAGTTTCCTTGATCTTCCGATTTTGTGTGAGGATAATGTTCTATATACTGATCTTTACAGGAAACCTATTGATCATAACAGTTTTAGGGCTGATAGCTGTCACCCTCTTCCCATGAAATACAGTTTGCCCTACAGCCAATTCTGTCGAATAAAAAACAATCAGATTGACAGATATGGCTGAGATGCAAAAATAATTCTAGGAGAGGGGGTACAAAAATCCATAACTAATTCTTACACAGGGACACTCAATCTTAACTGAATAATTGTTTATTTGTCAGCGTGCTGGAGAGGTTCCAACCAACTCAATGCATCATAGTACACATGTCTGTCAGAAAAACTTGCATGTCCCAACCGTTGTCTGTGTATAGCCGTATATAAGACTAGTTATATTTGCATGATTTGGCATAATTCATTCATCATTACCGTTTTGTTTCATCCATGTTACCCACCAATACGGTTTCATAATGTGACAGACCAACACATCACAAGGATTCTTTCTCTAAGCTGATACCTTGAAACAGATCTTTTGTTTGTTCTCAAAACACGGTCTGGGCCTACTGCCAAATTGCAGCTACTCATAGGTGTGATTTGTCCAGTCAGCCACTTGCATGAACACAGAAATTAGATAAGAATGGCAAAAACAAAATGTCCCTTAATCTCTTTCAAGGACAATCTCACAAAAAGAAGCATTCTTGCATCCTCACTACCCCTCATTTAAAGTGCTCTGAACAAATGATGGAAATCGTTCACAAACATTGCCACATTCTACGATCCGATGACACCCTCGGTAATGTGTTTTCGGACCCTCCCTTGGTCATATTTTCACGGGGCAGAAATCTGATCAATTGGTGAACTTATTTACCACCCCAAAATACTCCTGCACAATGTCTATTAGCACCTCTACCGGATGGAGACTACAAGTGTAACAGCTGCGCTCAATACAATGTCACTTACAAATGTAGATCCTTTAAACACCCCCAAACAGGGAAACCGATCCCGATCAAAGGTGTTATCACGTGCTCTGCTAAAGCAGTTATTTATCTTACAACTTGTCCTTGTGGTAAAAATGAACACTCAATTTCGTCCCTACGTTATATCGGCACCTCTCCCAAGGAGAGGGGGTGACCTCGACAATTCGTTAAAACGAGAGGCTGCCTGGATCTTTACTTTAAAGACCCTTGCTCCCCTCAGTCTCAACGTAGACTTTGATCTGAAGCCATTACTGTGATCTTGCTATTCATTATAAATGTTTGTAGGCCTATGTAGCAAAATGTTATCTATGATTGTATGCTATCCATTCATGTATGTTCTATTTATATCTGAAAATTAACCAATGATATCAAGCCACACCCGGTCATGATTACAGACACTTGTGTGTGTGTGTCCTTTGACACAATATAAACTAGTCACCCCACAGTGTTTGTCATTATACCCTGATGAAGACAGCTTGTCTGTCGAAACGTTGGTTATTAGGAGCTCAGATGCAATAATATACTAACCTAGAGTGTGTAGCTCCATTTTTTTCAGGACACCGGGATTAACATCCCTGCTTTAAGTGATAAGTGCCAGGTTATCGCAGTTAAATATCTTACTTGAACCCTAATGCAAGTGTTCCCAATCACTGCCTTGGGGCTTTGGGGTCCCCAAGAAAAGCATGCCTCCTACTGGCCCTCCTGTTATATCTCAGTGCCTTGGCAGGGGGTAGAGACTCGCGGTTGTATCAGGATGGAGCCATCTCTTCCGGACCCAACACAGAACACACCCAGACTAGAACACCTTAAGCAAGCTGAGCTTGGTGAGCACCACCACTGCGTCGTTCCGGTCCATCTCTCTCAGCAACCTGGCCAGGTGTCCTACAGTCCACTCTGGGTGTTTGGTGGTGACCCCCTCCAGCACGGCCCTCAGGGGGCTCTTGCTCTCCCTCGGGGAGTAGGTGTAGGTAATCCAGGTGGCGGGGAAGGAGCAGCGAGATGCTAGGTGGCTGGTGTTCTTCACCCCAGGGCTCTCCGGGTCCAGCAGGATCACAAGCTCCTCTAGAACATCCAGGTTGTCCAGAACCGTCTGAAGTATCGCAGACTGGAGGTCAGAACCTGGTAAGACATGGGGAAATATCACTACGGGTGAGTGATGTGTCTGGAATGTTGACTTCTGTCAATCCAGAGCCAAATACGTAAATCAAGTATTAATGGGTCGTTCCACTAAATTAGTCCCTTTTGGGTAGTGTAACTTGGTCAAGAAAAACCTGATTTCCCCTCATTTTAACATTATGTCATGAAGTGCACACGGTCAACTTAATAAAATACATGATTTCCCATCTCAAGAGGTTAAATAAAATAACTACTATATTAAGTGACTAATAAAGTAACAGGGTTGACAATTTCATCTTCAATTATACATAAATCCCCTTTTGACAGGGTGAATGGAAGCTTGTGTGTAACAGGGAGGGGCAATTGAATGCAAGCTTCACAATGTAAACTGTTGGGTAACAGGGTTGACGTGTTCTGCTCGACCCACTCAGTTTTCCACCACAAAACACCATAAAATTGACAGAACCAGCTCACCTGCTTTTACACTATGATTTGACTGTTAGATGTTCAATGTTTCTTTTGAAACAATTATTTTAAAAGGAACAGTTTAATGTCTTTTCAGTCTTCATTGAATTATCCATGTGGTCTACATTAAAGGGCACTTCATTTAATATAACAAACTTTTACAATTAAATATGGGGCACAATTTCTACTTAAAATATGAAAGACACAAAAGGGACCAATTTCTTGGAACCACCCACATATCATGGGAGATTTGTGCTGAAATCCAAGTTGCGTGCTAAAACCTTGAGCATTTTTGCAACTTATGGAAGAGTAGTTATGTAGAGGTACTGGTAATACCAATGAATAACAGACTGGTAGTAGCTCTATTAGTAATAGCACTTGATAACTCACTCAAAATGTCCTCTAGGCTCCTGGTCTCTGACTGTAGCAGAGCAACCTCTTCATTGACAGCTGCTGTTGTCTTATTGCTCCGTGAATGTTGGTTGGTATACAGGATATTGTCTGATGGGAGGCAGTCTTTAAGGCTGACCATGAAGCATGGCTTATGTTCCTTATCTGTGTCAAACCACAACCATTCAAAAACAGGACAGGAAAGAAAGCTCAGTGGAAGATTTAAAGCGGTTTTAAGCAAACATGTCAAACCAGATGTTCTGTGTTATGCATTGACAGTTTGACAGTTTTTAAATCTCCCTAATGCTCATCATCCTGCTCAACTCTGAAGCAAAAAGCTCTTGATCTTCTCCTTCTCTTCTTAATAAAGATGAATAAGAGAAATGCAAGTACAGAGAAAACCAAGATGAGGGTAAGCACTATCCCTGAAAGAACACAGAGGAGCGTGACAATGAGCAGTTAGACATGTTCAGCAGTATCCTAACAAAACAGTTTAGTCATCTTTTTGAATTGTGAAGGACTGGTATTATCAAACTCAGTACCTTATAAATTACTTCTAAAATGGCTCATATTTGGGGGTTGGAACTTACATGCAGTCTGATGGTTGACATGTGAAGTTACAGAATCACCATGTAATCTTGGATCAATGTGTTTGGCTGTGGTGGGATTTGATGTTGACACTTGGACCCTTAATGTTGTTGACCATTGGACCTGTTGAGTTTGAAATTGATGTGAAGTCAACATTAACTCTGTTATTCCTGATTGAATAACTTTGTTTTGTTTGCTCAGTGCCCTATTGACCAAAATTGAAAACATTTGCGAATAAATTGCCTAACTGTGACACTGTTATTGATGTATTTTAGGTCAATAGAAGAATAACAGCCATGATAAATTTGAGAGTGGTCTTCACAAAACGACCACATAAACGCCCTTAATTAAATAGCATCATCAGCTTCATCATCATAGATGAAACTCACCGTGGTATTCAGGGCACATTTCCAACAGCCTGTCTGGTCCCTCGACATAGGGTTTTACAGTGTTACTCAAACAACCAAGCACCCATAGTTTCAGCACCAGATACAAAACAAATGGCCATCCTTTTCCTATGACGATTTGAAGCCAACCCAGAGAAAATTTGCGCTCACCTCGCTACGCAGCATTGTGTGTCTGTCGTTGCATTGCATTCGGACAGCCTTTGATGATTTGGAGGGCAGCGAAAACAGTGTTGGCATTTCACGAAGCTCCCGTTATTGAAGCTCTGGGCGGCATACGGTCTTTCCGCTGCTCCCCCATTGTCATACCTGCCACAGTTTGGACTAAATTCGTACCCTGATCGAAAATAAGATTTGTTTGTAGACCACAAGTGCGCGCTGTGCACTGATAAAAACGTAGCAACATCGAAACTGGATTTAAAATAAAGACAATCGTTGCAGCATGTCGAGTTTACCTGGTCGAATCGGATGCTGTGAATGTAAAACACGGCACACATGTTTTACTCATGCCAAAATGTATCCAAGTCATCAGAGCAATTCTCAGAATTGTGGCCCATTTCGTTAAGAGAAACGTGTAGAATAGAGTAGGCTACAGTGCTGTTTGCTAGTAAAATAAAAGTTGTTGAAAGCAGAGTATCATCAGGCTGCCCACTCAAGAAAAACTGTAACCAGTGCCTGCAATCTGGTTCAGGTTGTCAGTCAACCTACCAGGGTAGTTACAAACAGCACACTAATTAAATCATCAACATGTATTGATCATATATTTACTAATACTGCAGAAATTTGCTTTAAAGCAGTGTCCAAATCCATAGGATGTAGTGATCACAATATAATAACCATATCTAGGAAAACCAATATAGGGCCTAATATAGTATATAAGAGGTCATACAAGAAGTTGTGTAGTGAATCATATGTTGATGATGTAAAGAATATTTGCTGGTTTATGGTGTGTAATGAGGAGCAACCAGACGCTGCACTTGACACATTTATGAAATTGCTTGTTCCTAATAAGCACACACCCATTAAGAAAATGACTGTAAAAACTGTCAAATCTCCTTGGATTGATGAGGAATTGAGAGGGATGAGGTATGGCAAGTCATTCTTGCAGCCCAAGTGATTGGCAAACATACTACAAATTAAAAAACGAAATACAAATTAACTATACTATGAAACAAAGATCAATTATCCAAAATAATGATAGTAAAAAGCTTTGGGGAACCTTAAATTACATTTTTGTGGGAAAAAAGCCAACTCGGTGCCATCATTCATTGAATCAGATGGCTCATTCATCATAAAGCCCACTGATATTGCCAACTACTTGAATTACTTGTTCATTGGCAAGATAAGCAAACTTAGGGAAGACATTCCAGTAACAAATACTGACACCACATCCAAGTATATCAGTTGTACTTTTGAATTCTATGAAGTCCGTGTGGAAGTCCGTGTGAAGAAAATACTGTTGTCGATCAACAATGACAAGCCACTGGGGTCTGACAGTCTGGATGGAAAATTACTGAGGATAATAGCAGACAGAATTTCCACTTCTATTTGCCACATGTTCAACTTAAGCCTGCTAGAAGGTGTGTGCCCTCAGGCCTGGAGGGAAGCTAAAGTCATTCCGCTACCCAAAAAGATTTAAGTCCCCTTTACTGGCTCAGATTTGTGTGTATTAGGTAGTTGTTGGGAAATTGTTAGGTTACTTGTTAGATATTACTGCACTGTCGGAACTAGAAGCACAAGCATTTCGCTACACTCGCATTAACATCTGCTAACCATGTGTATGTGACTAATACAATTTGATTTGATTTGAAAAATAGCTGACCAATCAACCTGTTACCAACCCTTAGTAAACTTCTGGAAAAAAGGGTGTTTGACCAGATACAATGCTATTTCACAGTAAACAAATTGACAACCCACTTTCAGCATGCTTATAGGGAAGGACACTCAACAAGCACAGCACTTACACAAATGAAGAGAAATTGATGAGAAAATGATTGGGGGGGCTATCTTGTTTTGACATTATTGACCATAGTCTTCTGATGGAAAAACATGTGTGTTATTGCTTTACACCCCCTGCTATAATGTGGACAAAGAGTTACTTGACTAACAGAACACAGATGGTATTCTTTAATCAAAGCCTTTCAAACATAATCCAGGTAGAATCAGGAATTCCCCAGGGTAGCTGTTTAGGCCCCTTGCTTCTTAAAATGTTTACTACCGACATGCCACTGACTTTGAGTAAAGCCATAGTGTCTATGTATGCAGATTACTCATCACTATACTAGTCAGCTACTACAGTGACTGAAGTGACTGCAACACACAAAGGGCTTCAGTTAGTTTCAGAGTGGGTGGCAAGGAATAAATTAGCCCAAAATATGTATAAAACTTAAAGCATTGTATTTGGGACAAAACATTCACTAAACCCTAAACCTCAACTAAATTGTGTAATAAATAATGTGGAAATTGAGTAAGTTGAGATGCATGAACAGCATGGAGTAACCCTGGATTGTAAACTGTCATGGTCAAAACATATTGATACAATAGTAGCTAAGATGGGGAGATGTCCATAATAAAGCGCTGCTCTGCCCTCTTAACAACATTATCAACAAGGCAGGTCTTACAGGCCCTAGTTTTGTCACACCTTGACTACTGTTCAGTCATGTGGCCAGGTACTACAAAAAAGGACTTAGGAAAATTGCAATTTGCTCAGAACAGGGCAGCACAGCTGGCCCTTGAAAGTACACAGAGCTAATTTCACAAGTGTTGAGAGGAGTAGGGAGAAGGCAGCCACAGGTTTAGAACTACTGAATTTATTAAAGCACCATAGATAAAAGCTGGACGAAACCCAAAGTGCAAAATAATAAAGTATTCAGGAAAATAAACTAGAGATTCCTCTCAGGAAAACAAGCAACATACACAATGACCAACAAAGACAAATGACAGGGGAAATACATATACAGTGATAGAGTGGGGATTGGAACCAGGTGTGTGTAATGATGACAAGACAAGTCCGGGGTTAATGAGTGAAGGGCGTTTTCCAGCAGCAGGTTTGGCAGCAGCTAGAAGGCAGGCGACGCCGAACACCTGAGCTGGACAGGAGGGGGAGCCAAAGTGAACGCTGGGGTGACAGTACCCCCCCTCTATTTCTGAAACTATCTGCCGCCATTGTCGCAACCCCTATTACCAGCCTGTTCAACCGCTCTTTCATATCGTCTGAGATCCCCAAGTATTGTAAAGCTGCCGCAGTCATCCCCCTCTTCAAAGGGGGAGACACCCTGGACCCAAACTATTACAGACCTATATCCATCCTGCCCTGCCTATCTAAGGTCTTCGAAAGCCAAGTCAACAAACAGGTCACTGACCATCTCGAATCCCACCGTACCTTCTCCGCTGTGCAATCTGGTTTCCGAGCCGGTCACGGGTGCACCTCAGCCACGCTCAAGGTACTAAACGATATCATAACCGCCATCGATAAAAGACAGTACTGTGCAGCCGTCTTCATCGACCTTGCCAAGGCTTTCGACTCTGTCAATCACCATATTCTTATCGACAGACTCAGTAGCCTCGGTTTTTCGGATGACTGCCTTTCCTGGTTCACCAATTACTTTGCAGACAGAGTTCAGTGTGTCAAATCGGAGGGCATGCTGTCCGGTCCTCTGGCAGTCTCTATGGGGGTGCCACAGGGTTCAATTCTCGGGCCGACTATTTTCTCTGTATATATCAATGATGTTGCTCTTGCTGCGGGCGATTCCCTGATCCACCTCTACGCAGACGACACCATTCTATATACTTCCGGCCCGTCCTTAGACACTGTGCTATCTAACCTCCAAACGAGCTTCAATGCCATACAACACTCCTTCCGTGGCCTCCAACTGCTCTTAAACGCTAGTAAAACCAAATGCATGCTTTTCAACCGTTCGCTGCCTGCACCCACATGCCTGACCAGCATCACCACCCTGGATGGCTCCGGCCTTGAATATGTGGACATCTATAAGTACCTAGGTGTCTGGCTAGACTGTAAACTCTCCTTCCAGACTCATATCAAACATCTCCAATCGAAAATCAAATCAAGAATCAGCTTTTTATTCCGCAACAAAGCCTCCTTCACTCACGCCGCCAAACTTACCCTAGTAAAACTGACTATCCTACCGATCCTCGACTTCGGCGATGTCATCTACAAAATTGCTTCCAACACTCTACTCAGCAAACTGGATGCAGTTTATCACAGTGCCATCCGTTTTGTCACTAAAGCACCTTATACCACCCACCACTGCGACCTGTATGCTCTAGTCGGCTGGCCCTCGCTACATATTCATCGCCAGACCCACTGGCTCCAGGTCATCCACAAGTCCATGCTAGGTAAAGCTCCGCCTTATATCAGTTCACTGGTCACGATGGCAACACCCATCTGTAGCACGCGCTCCAGCAGGTGTATCTCACTGATCATCCCTAAAGCCAACACCTCATTTGGCCGCCTTTCGTTCCAGTTCTCTGCTGCCTGTGACTGGAACGAATTGCAAAAATCGCTGAAGTTGGAGACTTTTAGCTCCCTCACCAACTTCAAACATCTGCTATCTGAGCAGCTAACCGATCGCTGCCGCTGTACATAGTCTATCGGTAAATAGCCCACCCATTTTTACCTACCTCATCCCCATACTGTTTTTATTTATTTTATTTTCTGCTCTTTTGCACACCAATATCTCTACCTGTACATGACCATCTGATCATTTATCACTCCAGTGTTAATCTGCAAAATTATAATTATTCGCCTACCTCCTCATGCCTTTTGCACACAATGTATATAGACTCTCCTTTTTTCTACTATATTATTGACTTGTTAATTGTTTACTCCATGTGTAACTCTGTGTTGTCTGTTCACACTGCTATGCTTTATCTTGGCCAGGTCGCAGTTGCAAATGAGAACTTGTTCTCAACTAGCCTACCTGGTTAAATAAAGGTGAAATAAAAAATAAAATAAAAAAAGAGGTGCTGCTCTGCCGGCTTTGTGGACGACCCCGGAGATGTGGTGCGGGTCGGTTGGGACAACGCCTGTGCAAGTCCCGAATGAGAGAACGGTCCAGTACGTCCCACGCTGGAACTCAGCACCACTCTTCGGGACCATACTCCTCCCAGTCCTGTGGACGGATGGAGGAATCATTGAGCCAGCGCCTCCTGGACGGAGACCACCATGGCTTCGGTCTCTGCATGCGAGAGAGGGTAGATTTGCTCCCGTGGGAGGTTAGAACCAGGCAGTAGGTTGATAGTGCAGTCCCATGGGCAATGAGGGGGCAGGCACGAGGGACTAGGATAGTCCGGGAAGGTGACAGGAAGGAGGACGGGCTGGGTGAACAGAGAGGAGCAAGGCACATCCACGCCTACCTGGGAAGGTGCAGGAGCGCTCCTCAGCCTGTCGCTTCCTCGCCTGGTTCTCCTTTTGGGACAGGTGTTCCAGGGGTGGTCCGACTCCTCACAGTAGGAGCAGAGACCCTGTTGACTGCGGTGTTGACATTCCTCTGTGGGAAGGAGTGTCGTGCCCACCTCCATGGGCTCAGTCTCACTGTAGGTTCCTGGGAGAGAACCGAAACCCTGGGATGGGTGACGACAGGCACTCAGTAGATTATCCAGGCAGCTGGCCATGGCGATCAGCTGGTCCAGCGTGAGGTCCTCATCGCGACAGGCCAGCTCGGTCTCGACTTCCACCTGTGGCCCGCAGCGGAAAACCGTCAACAGGGCCTGGTCGTTCCAGCCAGTGGACGCAGCCACTGTCCGGAAATCCAGAGCATACTCAGACGCTGTCCTGGACCCCATTGCATAGACGGAGGAGATGCTCACCTTCCTCTTGGCCCTCTGTTGGGTGGTCGAAGACGGCACGGAAGAGTCGGAAGAGTAATGATGACAACTTCTGGAAGACGTCCCCCAACCTAGCAGAGCTCTTGCAGCATGAACTGACATGTTGTCCACCCAATCAAAGGAGAATGAATCTAGTACTGAAACCATAAGCTACAGCTAGATAGCACTGCAGTGCATAAAATGTGGTGAGTAGTTGACTCAAAAGAGAAAGACAATAGTTGAACAGTTTTGAAAAAACGTTTTTTTCCTAAATTAAGGACAAGCAAGAGAGAGAGCGATACAGAGCTAGCTATAGTTGGTTGTATTTTTAAGAATGTTTACTTTCACTTAGCTAGCAAATGCAGCTAACTAGTTTAGCCTACTCAAACACCCAGGTCAAACAGATAGGGATGCTATGTCAGCTAGCTGGCTATGACTATCCGACACTGGAAGTCATGTTAAGCTTTTGGTTTTATAAATGTATTGTCACCGGGGCCCGCCGGTGTAACTGCTAAACTGCTTGTTGTACACTAGTAGCTATGTTGACTATGACGTTAATATGGTGACAATGATGTAGGCTGTGTGTAGCCGTTATGATATGAAGGTTTGGCTTGGAAAGTTTTTTTCACCTGATCACAGAAAGCTGATTGATGTGTTGTGCACTGAAGTCCATAAACGAAGGGAAAAAGGTGAGAGGAGGAGAGCGCGTCGATGCGAGAAGGAATTATACAACAATCAAAGGGATCGTGCTGTTTGTATGTGGCTGCTATGAAAGTGAACTGTATTTGCGTGTGATCAGGGGTGTATTCATTCCACTGATTCTGTTGAAAAACGATTCTTAAATGGAAAAACAGAACAAAATAGGGATAAACATACCTGAATTTGTCCAATTTAAACTCTCATTTGCAACTGTTGGACTAATGATTACAGCTTTGATCAGCTAGATCAGCTTGCAGTAGTGAATGTGTCAATGTCTGTCACCTTGATTACTCATATTTCTCTTAACCTGTACACCTACTGTAAGTTGTAAACTTCCATTCATAGCCGAGGTTGTATCAACCTCATTATGGGTATAGAGAACATTTTAGTATCTTGCATTAACCTAAAACAATCGATGTTACATTGAGCTGGGTGAATGGAATATGAAGGACAGTCATCCAATATGCTGTAATAGAAATACGGCCATGTTCACTGACAGCCACTGTTTAAAAGTTGTGTAATGGCAAATGTGTGTACTGGGTTCGCATGAATCCCAGGTATGATGTACTGCTCATCCTGTGACCAACCAGACAAAGGAGAGTAGAAGCAAGCACGTCTGCCTTGACAGACTCACATACTGATGGTTGACAACTGGACTCTGGGGATGGAGTGCAGGCTGACCTGGCTACCTGTACTTTGATTTCGGATTATCAATATTTCACAAGGCAAGTCATATATACAGTTGAAAGCGGAATTTTACATACACTTAGGTTGGAGTCATTAAAACTTGTTTTTCAACCACTCCACAAATCTCTTGTTAACAAACTATAGTATTGGCAAGACGGTGCATGACACAAGTCATTTTTCAAACAATTGTTTAAAGACAGATTGTTTCACTTATAATTAATTCACTGTATCACAATTCCAGTGGGGCAGAAATGTACATATGCTAAGTTGACTATGCCTTTAAACAGCTTGGGAAATTGCAGAAAATGCCATGGCTTTAGAAGCTTCTGATAGGCTAATTGACATCATTTGAGTCAATTGGAGGTGTACCAGTGGATGTATTTCAAGGCCTACCTTTGTCGTAGATAATTGTTACAGAAATATAATACTGTCTATAGAAATATAATACTCTCAGAAGAAACTTTTGAATTCAATGTAGACTTTAAGGCAAGTTATTAAAGCCGTGCTGGTCCGCGGGAAAGCCGCCGCTTCTTAACACTGGCTTTGCTTTTATACATACATAGTAGTGGTGTACATCACATATGTAAATAAAGTTACTCCCCCTTAGTATCTGCTTTTGGTTACAACGATGGCAGAACTCTTTCCATGTTCTAAAAATAATGTATGTACTGCATGCTTATGTTTTACGTCTTAGTCATCAGTTATCTTGCCTACATCTTTCTTCCTGTATTCTGCTGACCACAGCACGTTCAGCTGTCATGAATGCACGTATGGGCTTGGTTAATGTATTCCTACAAAAATAGAGTATGGTCTGGGTGTCATATGGCCTGAATATCATCTTCTCTTAATGTACATGTCCTTGCTACTTCAGCCTAGCAGCCAAACCTATCTACATGCAATACTGAGCTTTTCTCAATGGTTCGCTCCAACACCTTCAAACTCAGTGCCTCTTTGCTTGACATCATGGACAAATCAAAAGAAATCCGCCAAGACCTCAGGAAAAAAAATAGTAGACCTCCACAAGTCGGATTCATCCTTGGGAGCAATTTCCAAATGCCTGAAAGTACTACGTTCATCTATACAAACAATAGTACGCAAGTATAAACACCATGGGACCATGCAGCCAGCCATCATACCGCTCTCTCCTAGAGATTAACATACTTTGGTGCGAAAAGTACAAATCAATCCAAGAACAACAGCAAAGGACCTTGTGAAGATGCTGGATGAAACAGGTGCAAAAGTATCTATATACACAGTAAAATGAGTCCTATATCGACGTAACCTGAAAGGCCGATCGGCAAGGAAGAAGCCACTGCTTCAAAACCGCCATAAAAAAGCCAGACTACGGTTTGCAACTGCACATGGGGATAAAGATTCTACTTTCTGGAGAAATGTCCTCTGGTCTGATGAAACAAAAATAGAACTGTTTGGCCATAATGACCATCATTATATTTGGAGGAAAAAGGGGGAGGCTTGCAAGCCGAAGAACACCATCCCAACTGTGAAGCACAGAGGTGGCAGCATCATGTTGTGGGGGTGCTTTGCTGCAGGAGGGACTGGTGCACTCCACAAAATAGATGGCATCACGAGGGAGGAAAATTATGTGGATATATTGAAGCAACATCAAGACATCAGTCAGGAAGTTAAAGCTTGGTCGCAAATGGGTCTTCCAAATGGACAATGATCCCAAGCATACTTCCAAAGTTGTGGCAAAATGGCTTAAGGACAACAAAGTCAAGGTATTGGAGAGGCCATCACAAAGCCCTGACCTCAATCCCATAGAAAATGTGTGGGCAGAACTGAAAAAGTGTGTGCAAGCAAGGAGGCCTACCATCCTGATTCAGTTACACCAGCTCCGTCAGGAGGAATCGGCCAATATTCACCCAACTTAATGTGGGAAGCTTGTGGAAGGCTCCCCGAAACTTTTGGGCCAAGTAATACAACTTAAAGGCAATGCTACCAAATTCGAATTGAGTGTATGTAAATTGTTGACCCACTGGGAATGTGATGAAAGAAATAAAAGCTGAAATAAATCATTCTCTCTACTATTATTCTGACATTTCCCATTCTTAAAATAAAGTGGTGATCCGAACTGACATAAGACATGGAATTTTTACTGAGATTAAATGTCAGGAATTGTTAAAAACTGAGTTTAAATGTATTTGGCTAAGGTGTATGCAAACTTCCGACTTCCAACTGTATGACCATGCCCCTTGACTCTGCCAACAATTTTTTGTTTGCTCGAGTCACAAAATAGTTATGGAAGTGTACTATATCTCCTCTCTCTGGTCATCATGGGTGTACCAGTAATATGTAAGCAGCTTTTA
This sequence comes from Oncorhynchus keta, assembly GCF_023373465.1. NCBI lineage: Eukaryota > Metazoa > Chordata > Actinopteri > Salmoniformes > Salmonidae > Oncorhynchus > Oncorhynchus keta. The sequence goes on along the minus strand of NC_068454.1, from coordinate 72,443,324 downwards.
ATGAGCTCAGACTGCCTGGTTAAATGACCACCCACTGGGCATACTGGTTGTTTCAATTAAATTACGTTGACCCAACGTGGAATAGACAGCAGTGCCCAGTGAGCTATAACCAGCTGCTCTGGAGATTCAGATTCAGATCAACTTTAAGATCCCATCAGGGAAAAATGTATTTGTTAATGTATTTAAAACATAAACTACACAATTTAATTCATTCAAAGTGCTATAGCTACACATTTAAAGTGAAAGTGCAATATGCTGTATACTCGAGGGACCAACAGTTAATGGCTGTTGGAATAAAAGAGTCCCCATATCTATCTGTTTTTAATTTTCTTTTGAAGAAGTCTTTCCCTTTGTTCGGCTGCTGCTGTGACTGAATTGAGTGAAGGGGATGAGTACTGTCCTGTAAAATGCTCTAAAGTTGAATGAGGATGAGATTTTTGTACAGGTTGTTGGCTGATTCTTGATCTATACCAATTATCCTTCCCACCACCTTAATTAAGCGCTGAAGCTTCACTTGGTCTTGCATGTTACCGAAAATGCATATCAGACCAAAGGACAGCACACTCTGCAGGATAGAATAATAGAACATTTGCTGGAACTATCCCACTATTCAGTGACAGCTGGAACAGCTTCTGGAACGGTAATGCGAGTTGGTCTGCGTGGGTTGACTGAAGTGGGTTGACACGTTGAAACTATTGCTTGACGTCATTCACAGAGATCTGTATATCAACAACTGGTATGCCGTCTATACTGTCTATACTGTCCAAGGCCACCTTCTGCTGCGATGCAAAATCACAAGTCAAACCTACAATCATTTGCAAAAGCAAGGTCATTTTCAACAGTCCTGCATTGTCTGTTTAGTTTGAAGCCTGTGATGGTTTTCCTACTGTCCTTGTCCTTGAAAAGGTGTTCTAATTTGTCTTTGTATGCTGTCTTGCACTTCATGATTTTGCTTTTGCGTTGCCTCTAAATATTTGTACTTTCCTCTTTACTGCCACCCAATTTAAACACATGTTTTTTCTGGTTGAGGAACTATTTTAATTCCTGAGTTACCCATGGTTTATTATTGGGGAAGATGTTGACTTTCTTTTTGGGATTAACGAGATCCTCACACAAACAGAGGTAATCCGAGACGGTATCCGCTGCCTCTTCCAGGTCATCGGCACTGTCCATCAGTCCCACCCAGTCAGTCCTGGAGGGCTGTAGGAGTCCCGGTTTTCATTTCCACCTTTTTAGCCTTCTCTTGCATTGTAGATTGGGATGAGCTGAACCATATTATGATCCGAACCCCCAAGATTGGGTGGTGCTTTGGAAAAATATGCACCTGGGATCTTACCATAACAGAGGTCCAGACATACTTCGTTTCGGGTAGGACATGTAATGATACCTGGGATCTCATCACCTGCTGGTTATTTCAAGACCAAGTACTCAAAGGTTCCTGTGTTCTACATTATATCAACAACCCCTGAGGTGCCTTATTGCTATTATAAACTGGTTACCAACGTAATTAGAGCATTCAAAATAAATGTTTTGTCATACTCATGGAATACGGTCTGATATACCATGGCTGTCAGCCAATCAGCTTTCAGGGCTCAAACCAACCCGTTTATAATTTTTGTTGACATGCTCTTGTGTTTATTTAGGTATTGAATGACTGGGAGTCACTCCCCTGCCATCAACCTTGTTCCCATATCTGGCACCTCACCTTCAGCTATAGTATGTTGACAAGGGCTAAAGAGGCCCCTAGTGCTGAGGCCAGGGGTTCCACAGGGACCATACAGGAGGGTCCACGGGGCCGGCAGACATCCATCACTAACCAGCCCAAAGCCACCATAATGGTCCAGACCAGAGCTCAAGGGAAGAACGTTCACTATCACTCACCTCATCAACGTGAGGGAATCAATGTTTACGTGGATGTTTATTGAATATTGATGAACGTTATTTTAACATGATTTGTTAATAGTTTCTTAAATATTTTCTGAAAAAGTAATTCCAATGATTTGTTTGCTCTAAAAGGAAAACAGAAAAGATAACAGGGGTTTTATTTGATCACATTTTATATATTGCAGTTTTCCAGGTGAAAAAGGCATCCCCTGAGAAGGTGTGGAAAGTTTTAAAGTGTAAGTTCAGCAGAGCAGCATGAGACACAAAAAGGGAAACTAAATGTGAGCAAGAAAATAAACATTTATGGCCAGGATCTTGAAAAAGTGGCTTATGAATTGTGGCAGCGGAGTCAGAGGTGAAACTCACAATACAATAAGACAGCGGGAGACTAATTTGTGGTTTCAATCATTGCTCTCAACTTGCGCCGGGTGGCATACTGTCTGGGAATAGGTCCTGCCTGTCTGCCCGACCAGCCGAGTGACTGCACTTCGGATAGATGGGACCAATTCCAGGTGCCAATTGGTTGCAGAACCTGGACTGGCTAATATTGGTGTTGAATCATCGGCTCCATTTGGTACCTATGAGGCTTCCACTTTTTTGTGCAGTGAATTCTTGTTTTTCAAGCTGCTATAGTTTGTGTATCATTGTCCAACTCTCTCAAACTCATTATCCACCCCTATTCTCTCCTCCTGGACTGATCTAACCTGTCTGTATCTTCTTCTCTCAGCGCTGTAACCATACAGGTGCCACAGGGGGCTACTGTCTTTCCTCCTGCCAGAGCAAATACCACTTCATGTGTGCCCGCTCCCGCAACTGTGTATTCCAGGACGACAAGAAGGTCTACTGCTACAAACACAGAGACCTCATCAGTGGCAAGGTAAAGTCCTGCGACTACTCAGCAGTGGGACTGTTGTTTTTTGAAACATGTGAATGAGTTTCCTCACGCATGTGTACATTGTTCTTGTTCATTGCAGATCATCACCGGCCAAGGGTTTGAGGTGAATCGGAGGATGTACGTGGACTTTGATGGGATCCATCTTCACAGGAAGTTCTTGACCGGACCGGACTGGATCAATTTGATGAGTGGTATATTTTCTTGACACGTTACATTGTTATTTTTAGCTCACTTGAGGACAGGAATCACAGTACAGTGGACGCAGGACTGGTCATGGGTTTTGCCCATCTAATCATTGTTATTTTCTGATTTCAGGCTCTTTGCAGATTGAAAAGCTAGGTATGCTGACTGAGCTGTCTGCAAAGCAAGGAAAATTCTTCCCAGTGGGTTACCGGTAAGTAGCAGAAATTCATAATGAAACAGAAATATGCATGTTATGACTTGGTGTTGTATGACTTCCTTTCTTTCAACTCCTCCCCTTTCCGCAGGTGTTCTCGTGGGTACTGGAGCACGGTGAACCCACTGCGGCGATGCAAATACACGTGTACGATCCGTGAGGTCCGCCCTCCGGTCCCTGAGAAATCTGCTGAAGAGATGCCTGACAAGGGAGAGAATAACACTATAGCACACAGCCCCTCTGCAACCAGTCAGGTGAGAGTCCTGGTAACACAATACTGCATCAAACCCTCACTACTACACTGAACAAACATATAAGCTCAACATGTAAAGATCATAGCAATTTTCCATACGCTCAAAAGCATATTTGGTTTACATCCCTGTTAGTGAGCATTTCTCCTTTGCCTAGATAATCGATTCACCTGACAGGTGTGGCATATCAAGAAGCAGATTAAACAGCATAATCATTACACAGCTGCACCTTGTGCTGGGGACAATAATAGCCCACTCTAAAATGTGTTGTTTTGTCACACAACACAATACCACAGATCTCTCAAGTTTTGAGGGAGCATACAATTGGCATGCTGACTGCAGGAATGTCCACATATGTGGGCAAGCATAAGCTACAGATATCGAACACAAATGCATTTTATTTATGGCAATTTGAATGCTCCAGAGATGACCATGACCATGACGCTATCTTGAGCCCATTGTCATGCCATTCATCCACCGCCATCACCTCAAGTTTCAGAATGATAATGTATTTATGCTGCAGTAGTTTATGTGTCGGGGGGCTAGGGTCAGTTTGTTATATCTGGAGTACTTCTCCTGTCCTATTCAGTGTCCTGTGTGAATCTAAGTTTGCGTTCTCTAATTCTCTCCTTCTCTCTTTCTTTCTCTCTCTCGGAGGACCTGAGCCCTAGGACCATGCCCCAGGACTACCTGACATGATGACTCCTTGCTGTCCCCAGTCCACCTGGCCGTGCTGCTGCTCCAGTTTCAACTGTTCTGCCTTATTATTATTCGACCATGCTGGTCATTTATGAACATTTGAACATCTTGGCCATGTTCTGTTATAATCTCCACCTGGCACAGCCAGAAGAGGACTGGCCACCCCACATAGCCTGGTTCCTCTCTAGGTTTCTTCCTAGGCTTTGGCCTTTCTAGGGAGTTTTTCCTAGCCACCGTGCTTCTACACCTGCATTGCTTGCTGTTTGGGGTTTTAGGCTGGGTTTCTGTACAACACTTTGAGATATCAGCTGATGTATGAAGGGCTATATAAATAAATTTGATTTGATTTGATAATGTACGGCCCCATGTCGCAAGGATCTGTACACATTACCTGGAAGTAGAAAATGGCCCAGTTATTCCACGGCTTGTATACTCACCAGACATGTCACCCATTGAGCATGAGCCTTTTGGTCCTAGACTTGGTTCCAGTACCGCTTGCCGTGCAGTAGCAGAGAGAAGAGTCTTTGACTTGGGTGACTGGAATCTTTGACAATTTTTGGGACTATCCTCTGACACCACCTAGTATATAGGTCCGGGATGGCAGGAAGCTTGGCCCCAGTGATGTACTGGGCCGTACGCACTACCCGCCGAACCAGGCGGTGATGCACCCAGTCAGGATGCTCTCGATGGTGCAGCTGTAGACCTTTTTGAGAATCTGGGGACCCATGCCAAATCTTTTCACTCTCCTGAGGGGGAAAAGGTGTTGTCGTGTACTCTTCACGACTGTCTTGGTGTGTTTGGACCATGATAGACCGTTGGTGATGTGGACACCAAGGAACTTGAAACTCATGGCCCGCTCCACTACAGCCTCGTTGATGTTAATGGGAGCCTGTTCGGCCCGCCTTTCCTTTTGTCCACAATCGCCTCCTTTGTCTTGCTCACATTGAAGGAGAGGTTGTTGTCCTGGCACCACACTGCCAGGTCTCTGACCTCCTCCCTATAGGCTGTCTCATTGTTGTCAGTGATCAGGCTTACCACTGTTTTGTCCTCAGCAAACTTAATGATCAACACTATGTGAAGGACATGTGTTGCGCTGCATGAGGAAAAAATAATGGTCACACCAGATACTCTACTGGTATTCTGATCCACGCCCCTACTTTTTTTTAAGGTATCTGTGACCAAAATATGCATATCGGTATTCCCAGTAATATGAGATTAGGACATAATGAATTTATTTAAATATTTGATATTGTTGAACGTTGCGTTTCTATTTTTGTTCAGTATAAAATATGAATGTGAATGTGTGACTGTTTCTTCCACTGCAACGTGGATATTAGCAAGACTTAGACGTGGCATAGGAAACAGAGTTGTTGTTGCTTCACCTCTAGAATCTGATGCCCAAGAGTTTGATGTGGCACATTCCCGACCCACTACTCCCAGCTTCTCGGCTCCACTTCCTAAACCTGACCAAGGGGCAAGGCCCAAAATCAGGAGACCAGCTGGAGGACTGTTCCCGGGGACTGACATCTGTTCTGTGGTTGGCTGATGTTGTTTTCTAAAACATATCTGGGTTTGAAAAAATAAACTTTGTTAGGACTCTTAATTGTCAGGTTTTGAGTGATTTATAGATATTACCCATAAAGCATTGATTGTTTGTGTGTCTGTTCAGTTGCCTTACTGCTATCTGATTTTCCTCTGCAGGAGCTACCGAGTCCAAACCCCACCACATGCTGACCATCAGTGACCTGGAGGAGACGCGTAGGCCCACGTCGCCACAGCCCCCACTCCCAAACCCGCAGGGACATGTCCTCCCCACCCCTGGGCTCTCCCACTGCACATGGACTAATTGTCCTCTGCACTGGGCGCTCCATGCATCCCAAGGCCTCCGTACCCACATCTCCGCTGTTTCCAATCGGTGCTACTGATATCCTCCTGACCTCTCCCTCTGCCCGCCCTGTTGGAGGTCGAAGTGCTTCCTCTGCCCGTTGCCCCAAAAATATTAAAATATTACCCACTCTACCTCAGGACTCTTTCCCCAGACACGGTGGGAAGACAGTGTGGGCAGCTTCCCTTGTCCCTCTCCCCAACCGTCCAGCACTCCCCTAGACCCAGGCTTTTGACCTGAACCAGTGGAGGTACCACACAACTTCCTGGCTTCCCCAGAACCGGAGGATAACCCTGTATCTAACAGCACCCCACCACTTAGGGGCTCTTTCACACAATTCCACGAGGACTCTGACGTGGCCATGGTCTCCGAGTTGAAGACTGAGCTTGAGATTGAGGAGACGCTAGTGAATGAGGGAGTGGCCATGAACTGTGGTGCCCAGATAGACGTGGAGGGCAACGACAATCAAGAGGAGTTCTGGGAGCCCGAGGTTTGCAAGGGGAAAACACGTACAGCCCTGACCCGCTCAGCTGCATCCACCAGGCAAGACTGGGGGAACACTTCCTCCGATGAGGACATGGAGCACTATTTTGACTCCACGCGCGCTGTGGTCAGTCGCACAGGCTCCAGAGACCCGCCCCAGGCTCCTGCCTCTCCCTCCTCAAGATCTATCCCTCAGCTGGATGGCATAGACAATGGGATGGAGAGTGATGCCAGCATGACAACCATGGACGGGGCTCAGAAACTGAAGAGCGCCAGTCAAGTCCAGAACCCAGCTCAAAGGGAAGATGCTCCGCCTGATGTTGAAACGACAACAAATGGTCTAAGTGCAGACTCTCGAAGCCCTGTCCCAGATCAGTCACCCTTTGACAACCCTCCCGAGTCTACAACCGGAGTTGTCCTCCCTGCTACCAAACCTCCCCCACTGTATACACTACCGTTCAAAAGTTTTAGAACACCTACTCATTCAAGGGTATTTCTTTATTTTTACTATTTTCTACATTGTAGAATAATAGTGAAGACATCAAAAACTATGAAATAACACATATGGAATCATGTAGTAACCAAAAAAGTGTTAAACAAATCAAAATATATTTTGATAGCCACCCTTGGCCTTGATGACATCTTTGCACACTATTTTCATTCTCTCAACCAGCTTCATGAGGTAGTCACCTGGAATGCATTTCAATTAACAGGTGTGCCCTAAAAGTTCATTTGTTGACTTTCTTCCTTAATGAGTTTGAGCCAATCAGCTGGATTTTGACAAGGTAAGGGTGGTATACAGAAGATAGTCCTATTTGGTAAAAGACCAAGTCCATATTATGGCAAGAACAGGTCAAATAAGCAAAGAGAAAAGAAAGCCCATCATTACTTTAAGACATGAAGGTCAGTCAATACAGAACATTTCAAGAAGTTTAATGTTTCTTCAAGTGCAGTCGCAAACACCACCAAGTGCTATGATGAAACTGGCTCTTATGAGGACCGCCACAGGAAAGGAAGACCCAGAGTTACGTCTGCTGCAGACCATAAGTTCATTAGAGTTACCAGCCTCAGAAATTGCATCTCAAATAAATGCTTCACATCCTTCAAGCAACAGACACATCTTAACATCAACTGTTCAGAGGGGACGGTGAATCAGGCCTTGGTCGAATTCCTGCAAAGAAACCACTACTACAGGACAGAAATAATAAGAAGAGACTAATAAGAAGACACTTGCTTGGGCCAAGAAACACGAGCAATGGACACTTGACTGGTGAAAATGTGTTCTTAGGTCTGGAGTCCAAATTGGATATTTTTGGTTCCAACCGTCATGTCTTTGTGAGACGCGTGTGGGTGAATGGATGATCTCTGCATGTGTATTTCCCACCGTAAATCATGGAGGAGGTGAGAGTGCTTTGCTGGTGGTGTGGGGGTGCTTTTATGGTGACACTGTCTGTGATTTATTTAGAATTCAAGGCACACTTAACCAGTATGGCTAGCACAGCATTCTGCAGTGATACGCCATCCCATCTGGTTTGCGCTTAGTGGGATTATCATTAGTTTTTCAGCAGGTCAATGACCCAACACACCTCCAGGCTGTGTAAGGGCTATTTTACCAAGAAGGAGAGTGATGGATAGCTGCATCAGATGACTGGCCTCCACAATCTCCCGACCTCAACCAAATTGAGATGGTTTGGGATGAGTTAGACCGCCAGAGTGAAGGAAAAGCAGCCAAAAAGTGCTCAGCATATATGGGAACTCCTTCAAGACTGTTGGAAAAGTATTCCAGGTGAAGCTGGTTGAGAGAGTGCCAAGAGTGTGCACAGCTGTCAGCAAGGCAAAGGGTGGCTATTTGAAGAATCTCAAATATAAAATATGTTTAGATTTGTTTAACACTTTCTTGGTTACTACATGAACCATATGTGTTATTTCATAGTTTTGATTTCTTCACTATTATTCTACAATGTAGAAAATAGTAAAAATAAATAAAAACTTTTGACCAGTAGTGTATACCCCAGGATCCATCCAAGCCTTCAATTCCACACAACTAGCTGGGACTGAATTGGACAGTGTGACCCTTGCACCAACTGAGTTCTTACCAGAAGCTCGAAGACCAGCTGCAGTGGACCCATCCACAACATACAGCCCTGCTGATGTGAATACTACTCCACTGCAGTTATACACCTTCCCAACTCCTGTAGAGCAAAATAACTCAGTCCCCTCCTTAGACTCCCACGAACCAGTGCTGATTGCACCCCTTCAAGGAACTCTGCTGGACTTTGTCCATACTAAGGTGCCTGATACTGATAGGATGTATTTCAAGTTTCCGGTCTGGACTTTGTCCCTGGGGCTCCACTTGTTCTTGAAAGGTGTGATCCTCCCTCCAGGTTGATGCTCCCATGGAAACCCATCAGCCTCAAGACCCAAAATACCTCTTATTGGATTCTAACAGCGGCCACTTTGTATCGCCCACAGATGGATCTTCCATTTACATGAACCACTTGACAGAGAGTTCACGAGATCCCTCGTTGAGCAGTAGTCAGGGCAACCTGTTGGAGCTTCTTCAACCCTCTTCTCTTATCTCCTCGGACTTCCCTAACCCCAGCGTAGCACAGATGAACCCTTTACAAATGAGTCCCTCTGTGCAGTCCTCTTTGCCTGGCTTTAACCCTTCAAGGCCACCGCTCAGTAGCATCTCGCTACAACCCCTGACATCCTCCCAAGGGTCAACAGTCTTGCCGCCCATAGAGACCTTTTGTACCAAATTATCAGCACCTATTCCAGACAGTGCACTTCCACATTTTGTCCTTACATTTTTCCTCTCAAATTGATCCCATTTTGTTTGCAACATCAAGCGCCAGTCTCCCAACTTCCCTGAAATCTGTGGTCCTGCCCCCAGGACTACTCACTGAGCCCGCAGCCCCCACACCACGTGTTTCAACACCTCGCCCTTCTCGCACCCATGTCCGTATGAAGAGGGTGTCCTCCATTTCAGATCGCATTGGTGCCACAAAGAAGTCCAAGACAGACTTCCTAGAGCCAGAGCCCCCTAGTGCTAAGGAGGACCTGTCGGTACCCAAAGACAGCTTTGCTGCTGTCTCCAGCAGGGCTGGGGGTAGGGCTGAGCGATATGACGATATATATCGTGTGACGATAGAAAGACTTATATAGTTTCATATTATGCTCTATCGTTTATTTCATTGTGTCGCAAATCACTCTCTTTACGGCAATATTTGGACGTCGCTCTGTCCATATGGCAAAAAATCATGAAGATGGAAGAATATAACAGCTACCGTTACAACTTACATCTGCAAAGACATGGCCCCAATTTACACGGTCGAGAAATGGGGGTTTCGTGAGTTGGTGCTGACACCCGACCCAATGCAAATACCTTTTATTTGTAAACGTATAATTCAACATGTAATAAGAAATAGGCCTTTACATGTGGTCATTTTATATAAACTATTCATTGAATTTACAGAAAATGTGTGTATCGTGATATGTATCGTTATCGGGATATGAAATGACCTATATCGGGATATGAGATTTTGGCCATATCGTCCAGCCCTAGTCAGTGGTGTTCGCATTACAACCTCAATGGTTTTAAGCACCAGGTTAGTCTTTTGGAACTTATCAGGGCAGGGACCTAATGAAGTGAGTAATGAGACAAAATGTACAAGTATCTTCAATGAATAATAGAAGAATAGTCATGCCTTTATGTTTAATGGCCAGTGAGTCTCCTGTAGAGTTCCATTTTAATTTAAAGTGATTAAGCTACATCTGCAACTATGCTCAAAGTCAGATTCATATTGAAATATTTTTTTCCACAATTGGCACGTCGCTCATGTTTCCAGTGTGGGCCTCTTCTCTTTAGTGTCAATAAGATCATGTCTGGCTATTTTTAACCTTATTCTTAACTCTTCCTCTCCCTACTAGTAACTTAAAGTATGATATGACAAATGGAACAAGGCGTTTTACTCCTGAAATAGAACTGTCGATAGGCTATGTAGAGGTCAGTAACTATAAAGAGCAGGTCATGCATAGAAACCTTTTTTGAAGTCATAACTGAGATTGTCATCGTCACCACTCATTTACCAATCTACAATACAGCTCCTAGTTTGCACGATGCTCTCCAATTGTCATCACTGCATTTCTGCCCTAAGGTGTGTATCTGATAAAGTGAGTGATATTCAGCCTGTATTCAGTCGATTTCAGTGTTTCTCTTGTATTTCTCTTGTATTCCTCACAGGCCAGGGCCTTTAGGAATGCCTGTCTATACCTCGACTAGGGGGGAACACGAGTAAACAACAGAACTGTGTCGCAGTGCCCTGACTGACTGGAACAAATACTCAGGTACTTACAGTGGGGAGAACAAGTATTTGATACACTGCCAATTTTGCAGGTTTTCCTACTTACAAAGCATGTAGAGGTCTGTATTTTTTTAAATCATAGGTACACTTCAACTGTGAGAGGTGGAATCTAAAACAAAAATCCAGAAAATCACATTGTATGATTTTTAAGTAATTAATTTGCATTTTATTGCATGACATAAGTATTTGATACATCAGAAAAGCAGAACTTAATATTTGGTACAGAAACCTTTGTTTGCAATTACAGAGATCACACATTTCCTGGTTTGCACACACTGCAGCAGTGATTTTGGCCCACTCCTCCATGCAGACCTTCTTCTGATCCTTCAGGTTTCGGGGCTGTCGCTGGGCAATACAGACTTTCAGCTCCCTCCAAAGATTTTCTATTGGGTTCAGGTCTGGAGACTGGCTAGGCCACTCCAGGACCTTGAGATGGTCCTTACGGAGCCACTCCTTAGTTGCCCTGGCTGTGTGTTTCGGGTCGTTGTCGTGCTGGAAGACTCAGCCACGACCCATCTTCAATGCTCTTACTGAGGGAAGGGGGTTGTTGGCCAAGATCTCGCGATACATGGCCCCATCCATTCTCCCCTCAATATGGTGCAGTTGTCCTGTCCCCTTTGCAGAAAAGCATCCCCAAAGAATGATGTTTCCACCTCCATGCTTCATGGTTGGGATGGTGTTCTTGGGGTTGTACTCATCCTTCTTCTTCCTCCAAACACGGCAAGTGGAGTTTAGACCAAAAAGCTCTATTTTTGTCTCATCAGACCACATGACCTTCTCCCATGCCTCCTCTGGATCTTCCAGATGGTCATTGGCAAACTTCAGAAGGGCCTGGACATGCGCTGGCTTGAGCAGGAGGACCTTGCATTTTAATCCATGATGGCGTAGTGTGTTACTAATGTTTTTTTTTGAGACTGTGGCCCCAGCTCTCTTCAGGTCATTGACCAGGTCCTGCCGTGTAGTTCTGGGCTGATCCCTCACCTTCCTCATGATCATTGATGCCCCACGAGGTGAGATCTTGCATGGAGACCCAGACCGAGGGTGATTGACCGTTATCTTGAACTTCTTCCATTTTCTAATAATTGCGCCAACAGTTGTTGCCTTCTCACCAAGCTGCTTGCATATTGTCCTGTAACCCATCCCAGCCTTGTCCAGGTCTACAATTTTATGCCTGATGTCCTTACACAGCTCTCTGGTCTTGGCGAGTTCAAACAGGTGCAGTTAATACAGGTAATGAGTGGAGAACAGCAGGGCTTCTTAAAGAAAAACTAACAGGTCTGTGAGAGCCGGAATTCTGACTGTTTGGTAGGTGATCAAATACTTAAAAATCCAGAAAATCACACTGTAGGATTTTTTATTAATTTATTTGTGGTGGAAAATAAGTATTTGGTCACCTACAAACAAGCAAGATTTCTGGCTCTCATAGACCTGTAACTTCTTCTTTAAGATGCTCCTCCGTCCTCCACTCGTTACCTGTATTAATGGCACCTGTTTGAACTTGTTATCAGTATAAAATACACCTGTCCACAACCTCAGTCACACTCCAAACTTCACCATGGCCAAGACCAAAGAGCTGTCAAAGGACACCAGAAACAAAATTGTAGACCTGCACCAGGCAGGGAAGACTGAATCTGCCATAGGTAAGCAGCTTGGTTTGAAGAAATCAACTGTGGGAGGAATTATTAGGAAATGGAAGACATACAAGACCACTGATAATCTCCCTCGATCTGGGGCTCCACGCAAGATCTTACCCCGTGGGGTCAAAATGATCACAAGAACGGTGAGCAAAAATCCCAGAACCACACAGGGGGACCCAGTGAATGACCTGCAGAGTGCTGGGACCAAAGTAACAAAGCCTACCATCAGTAACACACTACGCCGCCAGGGACTCAAATCCTGCAGTGCCAGACGTGTCCCCCTGCTTATGCCAGTACATGTCCAGGCCCATCTGAAGTATGCTAGAGAGTATTTGGATGATCCAGAAGAAGATTGGGAGAATGTCATATTGTCAGATGAAACCAAAATATAACTTTTTGGTAAAAACTCAACTTGTTGTGTTTGGAGGACAAAGAATGCTGAGTTGCATCCAAAGAACACCATACCTACTGTGAAGCATGGGGGTGGAAACATCATGCTTTGGGTCTGTTTTTCTGCAAAGGGACCAGGACGACTGATCCGTGTCAAGGAAAGAATGAATGGGGCCATGTATCGTGAGATTTTGAGTGAAAACCTCCTTCCATCAGCAAGGGCATTGAAGAGGAAACGTAGCTGGGTCTTTCAGGATGACAATGATCCCAAACACACCGCCCGGGAAACGAAGGAGTGGCTTCGTAAGAATCATTTCAAGGTCCTAGAGTGGCCTAGCCAGTCTCCAGATCTCAACCCCATAGAAAATCTTTGGAGGGATTTGAAAGTCCGTGTTGCCCAGCAACAGCCCCAAAATAGCACTGCTCTAGAGGAGATCTGCATGGAGGAATGGGCCAAACTACCAGCAACAGTGTGTGAAAACCTTGTGAAGACTTACAGAAAACGTTTGACCTCTGTCATTGCCAACAAAGGGTATATAAAAAAGTATTGAGAAACTTTTGTTATTGACCAAATACTTATTTTCCACCATAATTTGCAAATAAATTCATTAAAAATTCTACAATGTGATTTTCTGGATTTTTTTCTGTCATAGTTGAAGTGTACCTATGATGAAAATGACAGGCCTCATCTTTTTAAGTGGGAGAACTTGCACAATTGGTGGCTGACTAAATACTTTGCCCCACTGTATGTCATGCAATAAAATGCAAATTAATTACTTAAAAATCATACAATGTGATTTTCTGGATTTTTGTTTTAGATTGCGTCTCTCACAGTTGAAGTGCACCTATGATAAAAATACAGACCTCTATATGCTTTGTAAGCAGGAAAACCTGCAAATCGGCAGTGTATCAAATACTTGTTCTCCCCACTGTATGTGTAATGGTGCCGTATGAACAGTATGCCTGTATGACGATGACTTGGAGGATGATGACTGATGATACTTCTTATACCTGTAAACAAGTGTGCCTGATTTGAAAATAGCCTGTGGTATTTCCATCCTGCCAGGTGCTGTATCGTGCTCAGATGATGAGCTGCTGCCATCAGACGAGGACGATGAGTGTTCCCCCAGCCGAGACCAGCCCCACCTTCGCTTCGAAATCAAAAGCGATGACGGCTTCAGTGTGGAGGCAGACAGCATAGAGGGTGAGGTTTCAGGGAGGAAAGAGCAAATTAATAGACTGCATGTGTCTTATTTGTGAAGTGTTCGTTTAGAAATTATTACATTTCCCAACACTCAAGGCAATGATTTCTGTACAAATACCCACTATTTCTACATGTGACTAAATATAAGATTATGAAAAATACTTGTTCTCATACTTGGCGAGAATTAACATGTGTAAAAAACCATCTAGCACAAAATGTAGGCTAATTTCCATATGAATTACATTTTTGTGTTATCCTGTGTTACTCACACCTTACTCTCTCTCTCTCTCCATTCTTCTGCCCCCTCCTTTCCCTCAGTGGCCTGGAGGGTAGTGATAGACTGTCCAGGGGGCGCGGGCAGGGGCAAGGCTTAGGCAGCTGTCCTTCTCTGGGATGACAGGTGTCCGTATGCTGGGCCTGCTCCACGACACGGTGGTCTTCTTGGTGGACCAGCTCCAGGGAGCCCGCCGCTGCCATAGCCACGCCTTCCGCTTCTTTAAACAGATCAGCCAAGAGGAGGACCTGCCTGTCAACCCCTCTGGATGTGCCCGCTCTGAGGTCTACCTCAGGTCAGTGTCCCTGTGTTCTGTCCACTACAGGTGCCCTGGAAGTTAATTATAGAATTTACAAGGGAAGTTTATTTTGGAATGTAAATCAGAAATTGAGTCCAAGTTGTCTTACATACTCATCTTACATATCTTGTTAATATTTCAACCAAGACTTCCTAGGTATCATGAGTCTTAGTCGAAATTTCAGAGAATTGGTGAATCACCACAAGTGTAATGGTGGAAACAGGTATTACTTTGTCCTCACCTTGCAGTTGGTAAACCCATACCACTGTCTAGCAAATGTCTAGAGAATCTGGGTGTTCCCCTCTGTAGGTGGTTTTCAACTTCAAAGTGGAAGCTGGTCTCTCTGTGTGGAGTATTGGTGAAATGTCTGTTTTGAATGTAGACAGCTGTCAGGTTTAGAGGAACAAAGGATGTCTGTGGTTGTTGTGTTTCGATGTGAGTGTTAACTCCAACTCCACAGTCTGAGTAAGCTGGAAATAAGACCTGTATGACGTCTATGCTGCTCCTTTCATTAACATATGAAGAGTGTGTGGGTGACGTCCACATCCCAAATTCTACACCAGTGCTGGGCAAAATAACTATGATAAAGAAAGTCTGCATACTGTAAAATGTAACGTAACACCTTGTTCCTGTCTTCTCTTACAGGAAGTCCACCTTCGACATGTTCAACTTCCTGGCTTCCCAGCACCGCCAGCTCCCTGACATCAACCCCTACGATGAGGAGGAGGATGAAGTCCCACTCAAATCCACAAGGTCAGATTACAGAGTTATTGTATGCTGGCCATCGCAAAGGAAGCTAGCTAATATCTTAAAAAAGGAACCTTTGGCTTAAATACTGCAGTAGCTAGTCCATAAAAGATCTTGTCTAGCGGAACATTCTTAGAACTTGTTTTACATGGCCGCAAATGTTGTTCCTTTGAAAAACAACTCAACTCACATCAACAAATGATCAATTTTTTAGTTGGTAGACATATCAATACATTCCTTCAGCCTGATGAGTAACAAAGGAGCCAGCTGTACAGCTACAGGTTTACACAATCGTTTTTATAGCTGTGACTAATTCACTATTGAAATGTTGTCCATTCCTGTATTTGTAACTCCCCTAAAGTGATCTTTGTGGTTGGACTAAACCATTCCGTCATTTCTGCAACTACCTCCCCCAATCAAGCAACGTTACAAATGTGTTCTACCCTCTTGTCTTAGTTTCTAGTGACTCTTTTCTCAGAGTTCAACGTGAAAGGTCAGAAGCACATTGTCATCTTCTCTGCTTATCCCTTTTCTCCTAGACGTGCCACTAGCTTGGACCTCCCCATTGCCATGCGCTTCAGACATCTGGAGAGGACATCTAAGGAGGCTGTAGGCGTGTACAGGTCAGCACACAACTAGTCCTGATCCCCAGAGCCTGTGACTATGATCATGATTCTGGGCTAAAGAGCTCATGTGTTTCTCAGTGACGTGGCCAACTGACCCCACAATAGATCATTTGTGGTCTGTCTGGAGAGGAAGCAGTCACTGTGGTTTTCTACAGCTGTCACAGCAAACTAGGGACAGAGTCATGGTTTATGTTTCCTGCTTCTCCCCTTTTAAGTCTTCCCCAAGAAGTGTCATAGTGAAGGCTGTTATTATGCTGCAAAATGAGTAATAATAATATATGCCATTTAGCAGACGCTTTTATCCAAAGCGACTTACAGTCATGTGTGCATACATTCTACGTATGGGTGGTCCCGGGAATCGAACCCACTACCCTGGCGTTACAAGCGCCATGCTCTACCAACTGAGCTACAGAAGGACCATGTCACCATGAGTGACATGAATTCCCATTGACCCAGTGTCAGATAATAAATACATAAAAATAGATCTAAATAAATGAATTGAATAGCCAAGGAGATTAGCTATGGAAACTGGTGTTCAATCAGTCCAGAGTGTGTTTGCGGAGACGACATAAATCCTATGGTTCATCCCAACGAGACCTTATTTGGTGGATCCACTAATTGTGGGTTTGAATAAATACATGTTATTGATACCAACATAATACATGTTCCTTAAACTAAAACTAAGTCCTCTGTCTCTTTTCCCTCCTTCCTCCACAGGGTATCGGCTGCTACATGTTCCGTATCGATGACTTTGACGTGGTGGACGCCACGATGCGCAGCAATGCGGGGCGCTTCATCAACCACTTGTGCGAGCTCAACTGCTACTCACGCGTCATCAACGTGGAGGGCCAGAAGCACATCGTCATCTTTGCCTTGTGCAAGATCTACCAGGGCAAGGAGGTTACTGTCATGACTGTCCTGTGAGGATTACAATGGGTCAGATCAGCCTGGCAATGGTTGACAATAACCAGACCTTCTCTCACCCACTAAAGAGGGGAGGAGGGAGCCCTGTCGTAAATGTAAGTAGACTTTCTCTCCCCCTCCAGTATTTAACCCAAGTAATGCTCTTTGTTAACTTTTCCCCCCGAAACTCTAACACGGTCTAATGGAACAATAATTCTAACATAAGAATGTGGGGAATGGTCAGTGGAGAGCTATGGAAAATGAATGTAACATTGGTTTTCATTTTGTGATGTCATTAAACTCTATGGACAAAAAACTGTAACTTGCAAACTAAATCCCCGTTATCTGTCAAGTTTCCATCTAATACGTTGCGCATATAATATGAACAATGATTAAAGTATTGTTGTTAAGATATTAATGTGGTTTTAGGAGGTATAAGATAATCTATCTCCTATAAACTGTGCATAAGTAAGTAGCCAAGCCCCGAGTGAGGTCGGAGAGCATGTCAGACTGATGGAACCGTCCTTTTCGGCCAGAGTGCATGACGAAATGGTAACGAAATTAACATTAGACCAGAAAATGTGAGGCAGTAGCTACATGTTTGAAATGGTTGGAACTTTGAACCTCAAAACGAGGTGAAGAAATAAACTCACCTTCCTTTAGACCAGAGAGACGGCAAGCTGCATCTCAAGACCATAGTAGTATGAATCCTGAATAATCAACACAATGTGTAGACTAGAAGCTCACCTCCCAGACAACCACTGAGACAGCTATCGAGTCAAATATCTAGAAAGGGAATCTAAATTAGACTTTTCTACTAAGCTCATCACCAATGGGAACCGTCGACACGGCTGACTAGTTATCTTCCAGAGTGAACAACAGTAGAAGACGAGAAAAGGGATACCCCTTTTGGGTAATCAGAGCCATACAGTTTTCCACTGAAAGGCCAACAACCTTCCAAACGAGGGCTGGTTCCGACCAAATAAAGGAACATGCACGTAAATATATTAATGATTTCTTATTTCAAAGGTGCAGCGATTCGTGTGCAAACTACAGTTGAAGTTGGAAGTTTACATACACTTAAGTTGGAGTCATTAAAACACATTTTTCAACCACACCACAAATTGCTGGTTAAACCTGTTATGGCAAGTAGTAAGGGGAACTCCACCCTCCCATTCAGCTGAAGCAGGGAATTCAAAAATATTCTTTAGAAATATTTAACTTTCACACATTAACAAGTCCAATACCTCAAATGAAAGATAAACATCTTGTTCATCTACCCATCATATCTGATTTTTAAAATGTTTTACAGCGAAAACACAACATGTATTTATGTTAGACCACCACCAAATCAAAGGGAAAACGCAGCCATTTTTTCCAGCCAAAGATAGTCACAAAAGTAGGATTAGAGATAAAATGAATCACTAACCTTTTGAAAATCTTCCTCTGATGACACTCATATGACATGTTACACAATACATTTATGTTGTGCTCGATAATATGCATATTTATATCCACAAATCTCGGTTTACATTGACGCCATGTTCAGAACTGCCTCCAAAATATCCGAAGGAATTATAGAAAGCTACGCCAGATAACAGAAATACTCATCATAAACTTTGACTAAAGATACATGTTCTACATATAATCAAAGATACACTGGTTCTAATGCAACTGCTCTGTCAGATTTTTTTTAAACGTTACAGAAAAAGCCTACCATGCAATAATCTGAGACGGCGCTCAGACGTAAAAGTATTTCTCCGCCATGTTGGAGTCAACAGAAATACGAAATTACATCATAAATATTCCCTTACCTTTGATGATCTTTCATCAGAATGTAGTGCAAGGAGTCCTAGTTCCACAATAAATTGTTGTTTTGTTCCATAATGTCCAATACTAGTGTCCAATTAGCTGCATATGCTACCACTTTCAGCTCACGTGCCCAAAAACTGACTGCTGGTCCAGGACAACTCGCACGAAAACTTCAGAAAGATATATTCCAGGTCGAATAAACTGGTCAAACTAAGTAGAGAATCAATCTACAGGATGTTATTTTCAAATATATCCAATAACGTTCCAACCGGATCATACGTTTTCAGCTGCAGCCAAATGGAACGGCAGTAGCACCCACAGAGAAATGCGCCACAGGAAAATGGCATTCTGTCGGGATAGTGACTATTTCCCCTCCAATTCGGTCACAGCAAATGCTCCATTCCACTTTCTACTGAATGAGGACATCTAGTGGAAGGCGTAGGAAGTGCTACCAGATCCATATCTTGTTGGGAAAGGAGGGGGCGATGACGTCAAAGTTGACCCACATTCAGAATTTCACTTCTTGTTTGGAAGATTGCCTGCCCGATGAGTTCTGTTATACTCACAGACATAATTCAAACAGTTTTAGAAACTTCAGAGTGTTTTCTATCCAATAGTAATAATAATATGCATATATTAGCAATCTAGGACAGAGTAGGATGCAGTTCACTATGGGCATGCAATTCATCCAAAGTGAAAATACTTCCCCCTATCCTCAACAAGTTCTAACTATAGCTTTGGCAAGTCGGTTGGGACATCTACTTTGTGCATGACACAAGTAATTTTCCAACAATTGTTTACAGACAGATTATTTCACTGACCCACTGTAGCACAATTCCAGTGGGTCAGAAGTTTACATAGACTAAGTTGTCTGTGCCTTTAAACAGCTTGGAAAATTCCAGAAAATGATGTCATGGCTTTAGAAGTTTCTGACATAATTTTGAGTCAATTGGAAGATCACCTGTGGATGTATTTCAAGGCCTACCTTCAAACTCATTGCCTCTTTGCTTGACATCATGGGAAAATCAAAAGAAATCAGCTTCAGAGAAAAAATAGTAGACCTCCACAAGTCTGATTCATTATTGGGAGCAATTGCCAAACGCCATGGGACCACGCTGCCGTCATACCACTCAGGAAGAAGACGCGTTCTGTCTCCTAGAGATGAACGTACTTTGGTGCGAAAAGTGCAAATCAATCACAGAACAACAGCAAAGGACCTTGTGAAGATGCTGGAGGAAATGGACACAAAAGTATCTATATCCACAGTAAAACGAGTCCTATATCGACATAATCCGAAAGGCCGCTCAGCAAGGAAGAAGCCACTGCTCCAAAACCGCCATAAAAAAGCCAGACTACGGTTTGCAACTGCACATGGGGACAAAGATTGTACTTTTTGGAGAAATGTCCTATGGTCTGATGAAACAAAAATAGAACTGTTTGGCCATAATGACCATCATTATGTTTGGAGGAAAAAGGGGGAGGCTTGCAAGCCGAAGAACACCATCCCAACCGTGAAGCACGGGGTGGCAGCATCATGTTGTGGGGGTGCTTTGCTGCTGGAGGGACTGGTACACTTCACAAAATAGATGGCATCATGAGGGAGGAATATTATGTTGATATATTGAAGCAACATCTCAAGACATCAGTCAGGAAGTTAAAGCTTGGTCGCAAATGGGTCTTACAAATGGACAATGACCCCAAGCATACTTCCAAAGTTTGGCAAAATGGCTTAAGGACAACAAAGTCAAGGTATTGGAGTGGCCATCACAAAGCCCTGACCTCAATCCTATAGAAGATTTGTGGGCAGAACTGAAAAAGCGTGTGCGAGCCTTGAGGCCTACAAACCTGACTCAGTTACACCAGCTCTGTCAGGAGGAATAGGCCAAAATTCACCCAACTTAGTGTGGGAAGCTTTTGGAAGGCTACCCGAAATGTTTGACCCACGTTAAACAATTTAAAGGCAATGCTACCAAATACTAATTGAGTGTATGTAAACATCTGACCATCTGGGGATGTGATGAAAAAAATAAAAGCTGAAATAAAACATTCCCTCTACTATTATTCTGACATTTCACATTCTTAAAATAAAGTGGTGATTCTAACTGACCTAAGACATGGAATTTGTACTAAGATTAAATGTCAGGAATTGTGAAAATCTGAGTTTAGATGTATTTGGCTAAGGTGTATGTAAACTTCCGACTTCAACTGTATATGATTAATGTCAGAAAAGTTCTAAAATGTATCAAAGATAAGTATCTTTTTCTCTTTCTCTCCATGTTGTTGTGTAAAAAGACAGTATATTGTAGAAGTCCGCTAGGGACCTTTGTCTCATGTATTAAGTGTGTATGTTATCCTGTTATTATTTAGTTAGCTAGTAAATAGACAATTAAACTCATTTGTGTAGTACTGAAGTAAGGCTGGGGTTTTTGCAGATGCATGAGGTTTCAACTGTTCAGAATGATAATATGATGAGGTAATGATTAATAAGAGGACTGTTTATCGTTGAAATACAGTGCCTTGCGAAAGTATTCGGCCCCCTTGAACTTTGCGACCTTTTGCCACATTTCAGGCTTCAAACATAAAGATATAAAACTGTATTTTTTTGTGAAGAATCAACAACAAGGTGGGACACAATCACATAAAGACATAAAACTGTATTTCTTTGTGAAGAATCAACAACAAGTGGGACACAATCATGAAGTGGAACGACATTTATTGGATATTTCAAACTTTTTTAACAAATCAAAAACTGAAAAATTGGGCGTGCAAAATTATTCAGCCCCTTTACTTTCAGTGCAGCAAACTCTCTCCAGAAGTTCAGTGAGGATCTCTGAATGATCCAATGTTGACCTAAATGACTAATGATGATAAATACAATCCACCTGTGTGTAATCAAGTCTCCGTATAAATGCACCTGCACTGTGATAGTCTCAGAGGTCTGTTAAAAGCGCAGAGAGCATCATGAAGAACAAGGAACACACCAGGCAGGTCCGAGATACTGTTTTGAAGAAGTTTAATGCCGGATTTGGATACAAAAATATTTCCCCAGCTTTAAACATCCCAAGGAGCACTGTGCAAGCGATAATATTGAAATGGAAGGAGTATCAGACCACTGCAAATCTACCAAGACCTGGCCGTCCCTCTAAACTTTCAGCTCATACAAGGAGAAGACTGATCAGAGATGCAGCCAAGAGGCCCATGATCACTCTGGATGAACTGCAGAGATCTACAGCTGAGGTGGGAGACTCTGTCCATAGGACAACAATCAGTCGTATATTGCACAAATCTGGCCTTTATGGAAGAGTGGCAAGAAGAAAGCCATTTTTTACAGATATCCATAAAAGTGTTGTTTAAAGTTTGCCACAAGCCACCTGGGAGACACACCAAACATGTGGAAGAAGGTGCTCTGGTCAGATGAAACCAAAATTGAACTTTTGGCAACAATGCAAAACGTTATGTTTGGCGTAAAAGCAACACAGCTCATCACCCTGAACACACCATCCCCACTGTCAAACATGGTGGTGGCAGCATCATGGTTTGGGCCTGCTTTTCTTCAGCAGGGACAGGGAAGATGGATGGAGCCAAATACAGGACCATTCTGGAAGAAAACCTGATGGAGTCTGCAAAAGACCTGAGACTGGGACGGAGATTTGTCTTCCAACAAGACAATGATCCAAAACATAAAGCAAAATCTACAATGGAATGGTTCAAAAATAAACATATCCAGGTGTTAGAATGGCCAAGTCATAGTCCAGACCTGAATCCAATCGAGAATCTGTGGAAAGAACTGAAAACTGCTGTTCACAAATGCTCTCCATCCAACCTCACTGAGCTCGAGCTGTTTTGCAAGGAGGAATGGGAAAAAATGTCAGTCTCTCGATGTGCAAAACTGATAGAGACATACCCCAAGCGACTTACAGCTGTAATCGCAGCAAAAGGTGGCGCTACAAAGTATTAACTTAAGGGGGCTGAATAATTTTGCACGCCCAATTTGTGAGTTTTTGATTTGTTAAAAAAGTTTGAAATATCCAATAAATGTCATTCCACTTCATGATTGTGTCCCACTTGTTGTTGATTCTTCACAAAAAAATAGTTTTATATCTTTATGTTTGAAGCCTGAAATGTGGAAAAAGGTCGCAAAGTTCAAGGGGGCCGAATACTTTTTCAAGGCACTGTAGATGTATATCTTATATGAGTTCAGTTTTCATGATGGTAACACTTTAAACAACCTCTTCCATGGTGGCCCAAATCCTAATGAGTTAATTGTTACAGAATTATTTAATCGGGTAACAATTAAACATAGTTAACAGATTAAATAACAGTCATTAGATTAATGAAACAAGTTCCCCATCAAAGACCCAGCAAGCAAGCTCAACTGCAACTACGGAGCCCAGAAATGTAGATGCTTCCTCAACTAGGGGCAGGACGACGTGGGACTGCCTCAGTCCCAGAAGGGTGAGCAAGATGCTAGGGAGGGGTAAGAGAGCAGAGGCAACATGGGAAGACAACAGAGGTGAATCGGCTCTGGAGGAGGAGATGATACAGGGGAAGATGAGCCACTACGAAGAGACTGGGAGAGGAACCAGGGCCAGGAGATGGGGAGCAAGAGGGAAGAGGAGCGCCACACAGGGACATGCGGGTGGACCTGATAAGCTAGACTTGGAGAGATTCCTTATCTTTTTTTGTCAGGAGGCGGGGGATTTTTTATTTTTTCGACACCCATGATCATGTTGGCTCCATCCTTTCTAGTTGATCCCTTAGAGATATAGCTATCTTTACTTTAATCATCGTTTTATTTATTTGAAATTATTTTTCACAGAACACATCATGCGTCAGGTTGTACATATTTGCTTTCCGTTGACTGTTCATAGAACCATGGTGCTAGATATGATGGGCCATAGACTTTGTGGTTCCTAGGTCAGAGACCCAGCAAATAATACCTATTTTTCTATCCATTCTCCACTTCCCTGTTGCACAGACCGGGGAAGAGACCTCCATTATGTTCAATTAAACGGTTAGATAACAGTGTCACCCTTAAAGAGTTTGCTGCAGCTAAATCATATCTTTAAGAACTTTCCCTTCACCATTTTTGCATGTAGCAAACACTACCCAATCCAAGAGTGACGAGTGTAGTTCTTTTTTATTTAAAAATATATTTTATTACTATCATGGCAAATGCTGATTACCTTTTGCAATAATATTAGGCCTACTTCTTTGCTGCCCTACAGTTGCACATCTTTAGTGAATTAACAAAATCCAGACTCCATATTTCTCAACAGTCAGTGGAGTTAACAAAGTACTGACTTCTCCTTCTGACATTCTCTGCCATCCACAAAGGGTGGAACACTGTCCATGTTACACCACTAAGAGATGTGTTATAAACTCTATATATACCTGACTGTGGACTGACAGCACCCCTGTGCACTGGAGATCTCAAGCATAGCATTAGGCCAGTACTGTACTGTATGTTGCTCTGTAGGATGGCTTTAAGAGAGAATAATGTCTTGGTGTAAAACCAATATAGGGAGAGAATGCACTCAGCACCTTAACATTTGCTGTCGTACAACTTTGGACAACGCTGTCAGTCAGTTCAGTCATCAAATGTACACTCTGTTGTTCACATCTTTACAATAATAGATTGCTTGAGCTCTAGAATAGTTGTATTTATTCATGTTTCTGTTCAGATTTGGACTGGTGAAACTAGCTGTGCTTTGTATAAATGGTGGTCTAGTGGGAAATCCTCCTCCCCTCGTTTCCTCTTTTTGTTTACTTTGTTACTTCTTTCTCTTATTTGAACCTTGATGTTTGAGGACAGTTGTGTATTACATTTCAGCCTTTACACAAGACATTGTTCTAAAGCAGGTATTTTTTAATTGTTTTTGTCCTGGTAGAATTTTTATGGAGAAAGTTTGGCAGGCCTTAACAGGAGAAAATCAAGCATATGAGTCCACGCTATTCTTCCCATCTGCGTGCTACAGAGAACCCTTCAAGGTACAGATAATATTCTAAGGAAAATGAGCACTGTCCTTTTGGAATTTATTACCCAGTTAGGAAGAGCTTTAGCCCATCTGCCTGCCTGACCAATCAGTGGGATGGAGCCTGTATTCCCATGTGTCAATCATCTAACACCCTTAGCAGAGTTTGCCAATAACAGGATGCATCTGTTTTTCAGGGATACGGCTATCCTTAACCTAGCTTCCTTTTTCACTGAAAAACTGATGTTGTAACAATGCTCAGAGCAGGTTTCTCTATGCCCACTCCACTCCCTAACCTCTTGCCAGGATTCTACCTCAGTTGCTCTGACAGATGTTAAAGAATACTAATGCAAAAAAGAGGATGATGACAAAATAAGAGTAACTTGGTTTTAATGTCCTGCAGAGCTGGCCTGTGTGTTCCATGAAACATGCAAAGCACTAGTTGGAAACCTGAAGTTACCATGACGATCTCTCCCAGAACTGGTTCAGAAAGCTGTATGTTCTATATGGTAGGGTTATTTTAAAGTATAACAAAGTGTTAAAGACATGAAAATATGTGTGAACTTGTCTTTGTTACCTTGTACGAATAAACCCTGAGTTTGTAAATAATTGTATACATATTTCTAAACCAGTTTAATTTTTCTATGCACTTTTATTTTATGTTATATGCCTAAAAATCAGACTTGGTCAATCGAAAAGAGTTTGAAACAAATAAATGCTGAAATGTCATTTATATAACATGCAATGTATAAATAAAGCAATATCATTAGTTGGTGATAATACATTTGACATAAGATGATAATGATTAGTTGGCCACGGTTGGGAACTTGGCCTGGACACAGGGTTTACCATCCTTGCTTTAAGTGCCATGTTATCGAAGATAAATATCTTTTTTGAACCTTAATGCAAAGGAGCAGTGTTCCCAATCACTGCCTTGGGACTTCGGTGTCCCCCAGGAAAATGCCTCTCCTGTGAAGTCGTGACATACGCCTAGTTTCCTGAAACGAGTCACATATCTGTGAGTTGGCAGGGGGTAGAGACTCGCAGTTGTATCTGGATGGAGCCATCTCTTCTGGACCCAACACATCCAGACTAGACAACCTTAAGCAAGCTGAGCACCACCACTGCGTCGTTCCGGTCCATCTCTCTCAGCAACCTGGCCAGGTGTCCTACAGTCCACTCTGGGTGTTTGGTGGTGACCCCCTCCAGCACGGCCCTCAGGGGGCTCTTGCTCTCCCTCAGGGAGTAGGTGTAGGTAATCCAGGTGGCGGGGAAGGAGCAGCGAGATGCTAGGTGGCTGGTGTTCTTCACCCCAGGGATCTCCGGGTCCAGCAGGATCACAAGCTCCTCTAGAACATCCAGGTTGTCCAGAACCGTCTGCAGTGGCGCAGACTGGAGGTCAGAACCTGGTAAGACATGGGGAAATATCACTACGGGTGAGTGATGTGTCTGGAATGTTGACTTCTGTCAATCCAGAGCCAAATACGTAAATCAAGTATTAATGGGTCGTTCCACTAAATGAGTCCCTTTTGGGTAGTGTAACTTGGTTTAAAAAAAATCTGATTATAACATTCTGTCATGAAAAGCACACTGTCAACTTAATCAAAAACACGTTTTCCCATCACGAGGTTAAATAAAATAATGACTATATTAAGTGCCAAATAATGTAACATGATTGACGATTGTCTTAAATCAGCCAAAAATCCCCTTTTGACAGGGTGAATGGAAGCTTGTGTGTAACAGGGAGGGGCAATTGAATGCAAGCTTCACAATGTAAACTGTTGGGTAACAGGGTTGACGTGTTCTGCTCGACCCACTCAGTTTTCCACCATAAAATTGACAGTAGAACCAGCTCACCCGCTTTTACACTATGATTTGACTATTAGATGTTAAACTGTTCCTTTAAGTAATTGCTTCAAAAGAAACATTGAACATCTTTTCAGTCTTCATTGAATTATCCATGTGGTCTACATTAAAGGGCACTTCATTTAATATAACAGACGTTTAAAATTAAATATGGGGCACAATTTCTACTTAAAATATTTAAAAAAGACAAGGGACCCATATCATGGGAGATTTGTGCTGAAATTCAGGTGGCGCACTGAAACCTCCAGCCTTTTTGCAACTTATGGAAGAGTAGTGATGTAGAGGTACTGGTAATACCAATGAATAACAGACTGGTAGTAGCTCTATTAGTAATAGCACTTAATAACTCACTCAAAATGTCCTCCAGGCTCCTGGTCTCTGACTGTAGCAGAGCAACCTCTTCATTGACAGCTGCTGTTGTCTTACTGCTCCGTGACCGTTGGTGGGTATTCTCCTCATCTGTGTCAAACCACAACCATTCAAACAGGACAGGAAAAAAGTGCTTTTTACACAGAGTACGGCAAATGGAAGAGCTAGAGCAGTTTTAAGCAGCCTGACAGTTTTCATTTTTTAATTCTCCCTAATGTTCATCATCCTGCTCACCTCTGAAGCTAAAAGGTATTGATCTTCTCCTTCTCGTCTTAATATAGATGAATAAGAGAAATGCAAGTACAGAGAAAACCAAGATGAGGGTAAGCACTATCCCTGAAAGAACACAGAGGAGCGTGACAATGAGCAGTTAGACATGTTCAGCAGTATCCTAACAAAACAGTTTAGTCATCTTTTTGAATGGTGAAGGACTGGTATTATCAAACTCAGTACCTTATAAATTACTTCTAAAATGGCTCATATTTGGGGGTTGGAACTTACATGCAGTCTGATGGTTGACATGTGAAGTTACAGAATCACCATGTAATCTTGGATCAATGTGTTTGGCAGTGGTGGGATTTGATGTTGACACTTGGACCCTTAATGTTGTTGACCATTGGACCTGTTGAGTCTGAAATTGACGTGAAGTCAACATATTAACTTTGTCATTCCTAATGTAATACATTTGTTTTGTTTGCTCATTGCCCTATTGAGAAGACATTGACCAAAATTGAAAACATTTGTGAATAAATATCCTCCCTGGGGCACTGTTGTTGATGTATTTAGTCCACAGATTAATAACAGCCATGATACATTTTAGAGTGGTCTTCAAAGTCTAGCACACAAACGCTCTTCATCAGCTTCATCGTCATAGGTGAAACTCACCGTGGTACTCAGGGCTCCTTTCCAACACCGTGTCTGGTCCCTAGACATAGGGTCTACAGTTAAACATTTTACTCAAACAACCAAGCACCCATAGTTTCAGCACCAGATTGAAAACAAATGGCCATCCTTTCTTTTCCTATGAAGATTTGAAGCCAACCCAGAGATAATTTGCGCTCACCTCGTTACGCAGCATTGCGTGTCTGTCGTTTCGTTGCATTCGGACAGGTTTTGATGATTTGGAGCGCAGCGAGAACAGGGTTGGCATTTCACGAAGCTCCCGTTATTGAAGCTCTGGGCGGCGACACACGGTCGATACGGTATTTCCGATCTTCCCCCATCATCATGCCTGCCACAGTTTGGACTAAATTCGTACCCTGGTCAAAAATGTATCATTGTTTGTAGACTACAAGTGTCCGCTGTGCACAGAAAAACATCTAAATCTTTATTTTAAATCAAGTTATCTTTGCAGCATGTCGAGTTTACCTGGTCGGATCGGATTATGTTGATGACATGGCACACATGTATTACTCAACTCATCCCAAAATGTATCCAAGTCATCAGAGCAATTATGAGAATAGTGGTCCATTTCGTTCAGAGAAGAGGTAAGGAATAGACTAGGCTCTGTTAGTGGAAACGAAACAGCAACCCTCTGTCTCAGTAATTCAGTGTTGCCAACTCCTCAGTAAGGAAAGTAGCCATTGGCTGTCCTAAAAGTCGCCAAATGACGTCATTGCCTAATTTGCATAATTGACAATGTGCATGTAATTGTGATGGACGCTGTAGAAGAGAGGAATAATGTCGTGGGGAGAGACAAAAAGTGAGTAAAAAACACCCTAAATATGTTTTGAACTACAGATGAACTTTCTTCTTTCGATTTTTTTTATTTTTATGTCACAATTCCAACCCTCCTCCTTTATCTGGGCTTGGGACCTGCAAAAGAGACACTGACCGAGTTACTTATTTTATTTTTTTAAATTTTGGTTTTTTATATTCCCTCCCGGAATGTATGCCAGGGCGGGATCAGCCAGCGGCGGCTTCCCGCATGTGCTATTCATTTGCAGTCTGGACACAGAGGGGTGAACATCTCCTGCTCTGACTGCAGCTGGGAGGGACTACTGCACGAGGACTGGGCCGCCTGTCAGTGCTTTGGGATGGGGATGGGGGTGGGGCCCGGATTACAACCATTTTTTTTTTTTTAAGATCAGAATTGGGCTGCCTGTGTAAATGCAGTCTAAGTTATTTGTTCATCTTATTCATTAGTTAAAGGCAGTTGAGGATCCTCAGAGGAGGAAGTGGAGGACCATCCTCTTCAGTGAATTTCATAAAAATAGCCTCAACAGCACCCTCTGGTGTAGCACCATGGTGTAGCCAGGGCAAATGTAGTTTCCATCCTCTGGGCACATTGACTTCAATACAAAACCTAGTAGGCTTGTGGGTCTCAGTTCCTTCCATAGAGTTACACAGTAATTATGACAACTTCCGGAAGACCTCATCCAACCTAGCAGAGCTCTTGCAGCATGAACTGACATGTTGTCCACCCAATCAAAGGATCAGAGAATTAATCTAGTACTGAAAGCATAAGCTAAAGCCAGCTAGCACTGCAGTGCATAAAATGTTGTGAGTAGTTGACTCAAAAAGAGAAAAACAATAGTATAACAGTTTTGAACAAATTAATTTATTCCTAAATTAAGGAGACGCAAGAGAGAGAGAGATATATATTTTGTTGTATTTTTTAAAACTTTTACCTTAAAATAGCAAATGCAGCTAGCTAGTTTAGCCTACTCAAACACCTGGCTCAAACAGAGAGGGATGTTAGGTTAGCTAGCTGGATATGGCTATCAAACACTGGAACTCTTCCAAGTCGAAGTAAGCTTTTGGTTTTATTAATTTATTGCCACCGGGGCCCGCCGATGTAGCTGCTTACTGTACACTGTACTGCATGTTTGTAGCGTGTTAGTACTAGTAGCTATGTTGACTATGATGTTAATATGGTGAGAACGATGTAGGCTGTGTGTAGCGGTTAAAATTTCTTAGGGATAGGCATCCCGTCAACGGGACAGTTGTAAATCATGCAGCGCCGTGTGTCACGATCGCAGATTTTAGAGAAACAACAAATGTCGGTTGTCGTATACCGGCTGAAAGCATAAAATATTGTTAATATATCTACACTGTCCAATTTACAATAGGAGGAGGAGAGCTCCTAACAACAAAACACTTTTTTCACTGCGATAGGTTTGATAAATTCACCTCTGACAGTGAAATGTGTACTTACATTCTGAAATCTTGCTCTGATTTATCATCCCAAGGGTCCCAGAGATACCATAAAGTGTCGTTTTCTTAGATAAAATCATTTTTCATATCCTAAAAAGGTCCATATAGCATGCATGATCGATTTTGTATTTACATTCGTTCAGCTCCACCCCCCCCCCGCGCAGCTACTCGCCCAAGCCTCCCCAGCGTCTTCTTCACCCAAATCCAGATAACAGATGTTATGAAAGAGTTGCAAAACCTGGACCCGTACAAATCAGCTGGGCTAGACAATCTTTTTTTAAAAACTATCCGCCGCCATTGTTGCAACCCCTATTACCAGCCTGTTCAACCTCTCTTTCGTATCGTCCGAGATCCCTAAAGATTGGAAAGCTGCCGCGGTCATCCCCCTCTTCAAAGGGGGTGACACCCTAGACCCAAACTGTTACAGACCTATATCCATCCTGCCCTGCCTATCTAAAGTCTTAGAAAGCCAAGTAAATAAACAGATCACTGACCATTTCGAATCCCATCACACCGGTTTCCGAGCCGGTCACGGCGCACCTCGACCACGCTCAAGGTCCTAAACGATATCATAACCTCCATCAATAAAAGACATTACTGTGCAGCTGTCTTCATCAACCTGGCCAAGGCTTTCGACTCTGTCAATCACCATATTCTTATCGGCAGACTCAGTAGCCTTGGATTTTCTAATGACTGCCTTGCGTGGTTCACCAACTACTTTGCAGACAGAGTTCAGTGTGTCAAATCGGAGGGCATGTTGTCCGGACCTCTGGCAGTCTCTATGGGGGAACCACAGGGTTCAATTCTTGGACCGACTCTTTTCTCTGGATATATCAATGATGTCGCTCTTGCTGCGGGCGATTCCCTGATCCACCTCAACGCAGTTGACACCATTCTGTATACTTCTGGCCCTCCCTTGGACACATTGCTAACTAACCTCCAAATGAGCTTCAATGTCATACAACACTCATTCCGTCGCCTCCAACTGCTCTTAAATGCTAGTAAAACCAAATGCATGCTTTTCAACCGTTCGCTGCCCACACCTGCCCGCCCGACTAGCATCACCACCCTGGACGGTTCCGACCTAGAATATGTGGACAACTACAAATACCTAGGTGTCTGGTTAGACTGTAAACTCTCCTTCCAGACTCATATTAAACATCTCCAATCCAAAATCAAATCTAGAATCAGCTTTCTATTTCGCAACAAAGCCTCCTTCACTCACGCCGCCAAACTTACCCTTGTAAAACTGACTATCCTACTGATCCTCAACTTCAGCGATATCATCTACAAAATAGCATCCAATACTCTACTCAGCAAACTGGACGCAGTCTATCACAGTGCCATCCGTTTTGTTACCAAATCACCTTATACCACCCACCACTGCGACCTGTATGTTCTAGTCGGCTGGCCCTCGCTACATATTCATCACCAGACTCACTGGCTCCAGGTCATCTATAAGTCTATGCTAGGTAAAGCTCCGCCTTATCTCAGTTCACTGGTCACGATAACAACACCCACCCGTAGCACACGTTCCAGCAGGTATATCTCACTGATCATCCCCAAAGCCAACACCTCATTTGGCCGCCTTTCCTTCCAGTTCTCTGCTGCCAGTGACTGGAATGAATTGCAAAAATCGCTGAAGTTGGAGACTTTTATTTCAATCACCAACTTTAAACATCAGCTATCTGAGCAGCTAACCGATCGCTGCAGCTCTACATAGTCCCTCTGTAAATAGCCCACCCAATGTACCTACCTCATCTCCATATTGTTTTTTATTTTATTTACTTTTGCACACCAGTATCTCTACTTGCACATCATCATTTGCTAATTTATCACTCCAGTGTTAATCTGCTAAATTGTAATTATTCGCTCCTATGGCCTATTTATTGCCTACCTCCTCATGCCTTTTGCACACACTGTATATAGACTTTCTTTTTTTCTACTGCATCATTGACTTGTTTATTGTGTTATTGGCTCGTAAATTGTTTACTCCATGTGTAACTATGTTGTTGTCTGTCACACTGCTTTGTTTTATCTTGGCCAGGTTGCAGTTGTAATTGAGAACTTGTTCTCAACTATCCTACCTTAAATAAAGGTGAAATAAAAAATTAAATAAAACTTGCAAAGAAAGGAATCTGGGAAAATCTAACCCTAAACGTTGTTTCAACCAGTCAAATTATGTTCGTATTTATTCCTTAGAGATCCTAGAACGGAACCATACTTCACTATATCATTAGGAGTGTAGTATATCCTATAAGACACCAAAATTGGTCAGAGAGCGACGCCTTAATGGCGCGCCGATGACATGGGCAGTCTACACTTGATTGACTGTAACTTTGTCAAATAAGCACCAATCGGGGTCAAACAAAGCTAGCTACAGTTGATGTTGGAAGTTTACATACACCTTAGCCAAGTACATTTAAACTCAGCTTTTCACAATTCCTGACATTTAATCAGAGTAAAAATTCCCTTTCTTAGGTCAGTTAGGATCACCACTTTATTTTGAGAATGTGAAATGTCAGAATAATAGTAGAGAGAATGATTTATTTCAGCTTTTATTTCTTTCATCACATTCCCAGTGGGTCAGAAGTTTACATACACTCAATTAGTATTTGGTAGCATTGCCTTAAACAATTTAAACTTAGGTCAAATGATTTGGGTAGCCTTTCACAAGTTTCCCACAATAAGTTGGGTGGATTGTGGCCCATTCCTCCTGACAGAGCTGGTGTAACTGAGTCAGGTTTGTAGGCCTCCTTGCTCGCACACGCTTGTTCAATTCTGCCCACAAATGTTCTATAGGATTGAGGTCAGGGTTTTGTGATGGCCACTCCAAAAACTGGACTTTGTTGTCCTTAAGCCATTTTCTCACAACTTTGGAAGTATGCTTGGGGTCATTGTCCATTTGGAAGATCCATTTGCGACCAAGCTTTAACTTCCTGACTGATGTATTGAGATGTTGCTTCAATATATCCACATAATTTCCCCCCCTCATGATGCCATCTATTTTGTGAAGTGCACCAGTCCCTCCTGCAGCATACCACCCCCACAACATGATGCTGCCACCCCTGTGCTTCACGGTTGGGATGGTGTTCTTCGGCTTGCCAGCCACCCCTTTTCCCTCCAAACATAACAATGGTCATTATGGCCAAACAGTTCTATTTTTGTTTATTCAGACCAGAGGACATTTCTCCAAAAAGTATGATCTTTGTCCCCATGTGCAGTTGCAAACCGTAGTCTGACTTTTTTTTGGCGGTTTTAGAGTGACTTTTTCCTTGCTGAGCGGCCTTTCAGGTTATGTCGATATAGGACTCGTTTTACTGTGGTTCTAGATACTTTTGTACCTGTTTCCTCCAGAATCTTCACAAGGTCCTTTGCTGTTGTTCTGGAATTGATTTACACTTTAGGCACCAAAGTACGTTCATCTCTAGGAGACAGAATGCATCTCCTTCCTGAGCGGTATGACAGCTGTGTGGTCCCATGGTGTTTATACTTGCATACTATTGTTTGTACAGATGAACGTGGTACCTTCAGGCATTTGGAAATTGCTCCCAAGGATGAACCAGACTTGTAGAAGTCTACAATTGTTTTTCTGAGGTCTTGGCTGATTTCTTTTGATTTTCCCTTGATTTCAAGCAAAGAGGCACTGAGTTTGAAGGTAGGCCTTGAAATACATCCACAGGTACACCTCCAATTGACTCAAATTATGTAAATTTGCCTATCAGAAGCTTCTAAAGCCATGACATAATTTTCTGGAATTTTCCAAGCTGTTTAAACTTAGTGTATGTAAACTTCTGACTCACTGGAATTGTGATACAGTGAGTTAAAAGTGAAGTAATCTGTCTGTAGACAATTGTTGTAAAAATGAATGAATTAATTAATTGTGTCATGCACAAAGTATATGTCCTAACCGACTTGCCAAAGCTATAGTTAGTTAACAAGAAATGTGTGAAGTGGTTGAAAAACGAGTTTTAATGTGTCCATGTAAACTTCCGACTTCAACTGTAGATAGTCAATCAGCTGGGCTTTGGTGGTAAATGGTTGTTTTTTTCTTCTACCAGATCTATTGTGTTAAATTCTCCTACATTTAATTCACATTTCCACAAACGTCAAATTGTTTCCTTTCAAATGGTACCAAGAATATGCATTTCCTTGCTTTAGGGCCTGAGCTACAGGCAGTTCGATTTGGGTATGTCATTTTAGGTGAAAAATGAAAAAAAGGGGGCTATCCCTAAGAAGTTTTAACAGTTATGTTATGAAGGTTTGGCTTGGAAAGTTTTTTTCATTAGGTCAGAGAAAGCTGATGGTGTTGTGGACTGAAGTCCATAAGTGAAGGGAAAAACGTGAGAGGAGGAGAGCACGTAGATGCAAGAAGGAATTATACAACAAAGAGATCATGCTGTTTGTATGTGGCTGCTATGAAAGTGAACTGTATTTGCGTGTGATCAGGGGTGTATAAATTCCACTAATTCTGTTTAAAAACATTTCTTAAACGGAAGCAAACAGAATGAAATTGGTATAAACATACCTGAATTTGTCCAATAAACTCTCGTTTGCAACTGTTGAACTAATGATTACACCCTAGATCAGCTAGATACAGGCAATAGTGTGCAAAGCGGTATTGAATGTGTTAATGTCTGTCACCTTGATTACTCAGATTTTTTCTTGACCTGTGCACCTACTGTATGTTGTAAACTTTTATTCATAGGCTAGGTTGTATCAACCTCATTATGGGTATGGAATCAATTTGAGTATCATGCACTAGCTGTTACATTGAACTGGGTGAATGGAATATGAATGACAGTTATCCAATATGCTTTAGTAGAAATAAGGCCATGTTCATAAAAAATAATAATTGTATAAACATCAAAGACAGCCACTGTTTAAAAGCTAAATGTGTGTAACCAGACTAAAGGATATTATAAGTATTTTTTTCTTCGACAGACAGACATACGCATTGACCAATGGTCTGTAGGGATGGTCTGTAGGGATGGACTGTAGGGATGGACTGTAGGGATGGACTGTAGGGATGGACTGTAGGGATGGTCTGTAGGGATGGTCTGTAGGGATGGACTGTAGGGATGGACTGTAGGGATGGACTGTGGGATGGACTGTAGGGATGGACTGTAGGGATGGTCTGTAGGGATGGTCTGTAGGGATGGACTGTAGGGATGGACTGTAGGGATGGTCTGTAGGGATGGTCTGTAGGGATGGTCTGTAGGGATGGACTGTAGGGATGGACTGTAGGGATGGACTGTAGGGATGGTCTGTAGGGATGGTCTGTAGGGATGGACTGTAGGGATGGACTGTAGGGATGGACTGTAGGGATGGACTGTGGGATGGACTGTAGGGATGGACTGTAGGGATGGTCTGTAGGGATGGTCTGTAGGGATGGACTGTAGGGATGGACTGTAGGGATGGTCTGTAGGGATGGTCTGTAGGGATGGACTGTAGGGATGGACTGTAGGGATGGACTGTAGGGATGGTCTGTAGGGATGGACTGTAGGGATGGACTGTAGGGATGGACTGTAGGGATGGACTGTAGGGATGGTCTGTAGGGATGGTCTGTAGGGATGGACTGTAGGGATGGACTGTAGGGATGGACTGTAGGGATGGTCTGTAGGGATGGACTGTAGGGATGGTCTGTAGGGATGGACTGTAGGGATGGACTGTAGGGATGGACTGTAGGGATGGACTGTAGGGATGGACTGTAGGGATGGACTGTAGGGATGGACTGTAGGGATGGTCTGTAGGGATGGACTGTAGGGATGGTCTGTAGGGATGGACTGTAGGGATGGACTGTAGGGATGGAGTGTAGGGATGGACTGTAGGGATGGACTGTAGGGATGGACTGTAGGGATGGACTGTAGGGATGGACTGTAGGGATGGACTGTAGGGATGGACTGTAGGGATGGACTGTAGGGATGGACTGTAGGCCGACCTGGCTACCTTTTACCTTGTGTTCGGAGTACAACATTTTACTAGGCAAATTCATATATAGTATGTATTTCTTAACAGATTACATTACATTTTTTTGTTCAAATTTTGTAGTGTATTCCCAAATGTTGTTTGTGTTTCCTTGTGCTGAAGGAGTTAAATCATCTTTGGAAGAACAACCTCATTAATCCCCCCCAGTGAGGTATTTCGTAAAGACAAGATGCTTTCCAGGTGGACTCCATTGTTTTTCCATGTGTTTTTATGTGCACTGGTTTAGAGAAGATAAGTCGGAGCATGGACACATAGGTGCGGACACTATAGCATGGCTGTGGGTTCAAATCCTGCATTCACCTCATATGTGTGTTAACAGTAAGTTGCTCTCTGGATAAAAAAAAATATACTTTATATTATTATTGTCCCAGTCAGTGTGGTGCTAGGTTGGGACACCATCACAGTTCTGCTGAGACAGGGGATGAAGGGGCTTAGAGCAACAGGCCCTGTTTGAGTGGACAGGTTAAGAGCCAAAATCTCTCCCCCACCCTACTCTGTCTTTATCTGTCTACTAAATCCTTCTACTGCTGTAAACACTGTTCACAACTCCAGACTGTATATCTGGTCTCAGCAGTGGTTCTGTTGCACATGGTTTTATATGGTTCTTGATTGGTGGGTTGCTGCCAGTTAGACTAGGGAGTAGTCTAGGAACATGTTTGTAGGAAAGTACTTCATGTGATGTCCCTGATTATGCAAGTGGCAGTGACTAAACACACACCAAGATTTATCAATTATTCAGGCAGGTTTTATTTTTAGGTAGAAGCCAAAGAGAGTCTCTGGATCAGGAAATGCCCAAAATACAACCAATAAAAAAATGGAGACATTTGGCATAACTGCAGGCAACAGAGATATGGGTGTCTTTCCCTTTTAATTGTGGCTGATGTGTTGAGTGAGCACTGTGGGAGTATTGTCCTTAACACAGTGTTGAAGTGACCAGGGGCATCATTTATAAACATTGCATATGCACAAAATATGCCACAAAATATGCCATGCAACCGTTTTCACGCAAAAGTTGCCATTTATAAAAACTCAACTTGATGTGAGAATGTGCTTATCTTCCCGCAAACTTTAGACCATGTGTAAGCACCGTTTCTAGTGGTTGAAGTATTGCATTGCAAGCCAAATGCAATAGCCGAGCCTTGTGAAATGGGGAAAATATAATGACGTTCTTATTCCTAAAAAGAACATGAAGCTAAATACGCTTTAATAACAAGATGAAATCATCTGCCGTTCGTGAGAACAGCGAAATTCTACGTATTTTATCTTTCCATTCTAAAATAATTAGAAATGGGCATATATTGCCTATTATTTGATTTCCATGATGTTGCAGAATAAATTCCTCAAATGTTCTGCAAATGTTCTGCCTGAAAACCTTATAAGCCTACAACAAGTAAGGATAGGCTTCATCTCTTATTTAATTGTATCCACTTCACAGTAGTAAATAGATAAGCTAGTTGAAGTATGTTGCTCTATGCGATCCATTCCGAAGCACAGTTTAACAGTAGAACAGAGGTTCACCTTTTCCATTGCCATTTGTAGGCTCCGTCTGTAATTTAACATGTTCTCGAGTAGACAATATTTCCTTTATAAACATAATACATTTGTCATATTATGATATGTATTGTGTATTATTTATTCTGCAATTGTTATGATAACCATTTTATAATAAATTCCTCACTGTTTATGGCTATGATGAGTAAATATTCCAGAAGTAACCATACAACAATTGACCATGCGTATCTAATTTAATTAGGTTAATCAGATGGGCAATTAATAATTTCAGGTTTTTGCTCTATGCGTCCGAAAGGGAGCGCGGTTTAGAACATACAGTCGAATTTAAGGAGCAGTGGTTACAAAGAGACTGGTTATTATGAACAACCGTAACATATGCAGGTTTTGGCTTATAGTGCCCTCTTGTGGCAGAATAGGGTAATTGGAAAAATGTAGTTCAAATTATGTATAACTTTATTAAAGTAATTTGTAAAGCATTGCCTTGGAGGGCTATGCAGCAGAAATTATTCAGTAGTTTGTATGCTAAACATTTCCAGATGCAGTGACTGGATTGACTGACTGTATTCCTCTACCAGGTATGATGTGCTCAGCGAATATCTCCTGCATAGAGACATAAACTTTTGTTTATATATTTCACTCTCTATGCAAATGTTAACATATGTTTCCCATACCAATAAAGCCATTAAATTGAATTGATAGAGTGGGGGGCTCGATGTGAGCCATGCATGACCCTGGAGAAGGGCTCCTTCCGGGTGGACCTGCATCGGTTCCACTCCACCCCACTGCAGCGCCCGCGAGACCAAGCAGCTTAACGTCCTGGTGGAGTGTACGCTCTTCGCACCCTCCAAGGCCAGCGACGACTCGGAGAACTGTGTTGACGGGGCGGCGAGAGAGCGAGACGGAGAAGAGGGCAAAGGGAGGAGAAGGAGAAGCGGCCGTCGCACGGTGGGGGCTTCACTATAGACAACATCCAAGAGAAACGGGTGAAGTGAACGAGTGTGACGGGAGCCAGGATCAGATCACTACTCTGTGATATCAGATGCTCTCAGGCCTCCACATTAACTGATTATATTCGCCTAAGATATTGTAAT
The DNA here is from genome assembly GCF_023373465.1 of Oncorhynchus keta. Lineage (NCBI taxonomy): Eukaryota > Metazoa > Chordata > Actinopteri > Salmoniformes > Salmonidae > Oncorhynchus > Oncorhynchus keta. Next base: position 72,404,615 of record NC_068454.1, on the reverse strand, counting down.
TTAAAATAATAAGCAACTGTAATTTTAAATGTAGAACATTCGTTTATTTAAGACTGACCGCGTTGATTTTTTAAAGTGCTGCATTAGTGAATACTGCTTTTCAGATATCTTTTCAGGTAAATAGTTCAGATAAATTATGAGGATTGTTTGGACCAGATGAATAAGATGTTAGATATTGTTTAATAATGAGATTATAGTTTTATCTAAAAAGTACTGTAAGTAAAATGGTAGAACACTGACACAGACAACTTGTCAAAAATAAATAAATATTTATTTAAAACATTTATTCTCTGAAGAGATAATAATGACAAATCCACTCTGCATGCCAGCTGCTGTGTAATGTATGCCAAAACAAATCAATCGTCATAAAGGTTTGACAGGCTACTGTTTATTGTTGTTGTTGGGTGTGACTGTGTGAGGATCTACATTCAATACAAAAACAGGCCATCTGCCAAATGAGTACATTTATTATATCAATACTATCATTAAAATAGCAACTGGCTAAAGCAAATAGACAGTGCCTACAGAACGGCTACACACCCCTTGGGTTTATTCACATTATATTGTGTTACAAAGTGGGATGAAAATGGATTTAATTGTATTTTTTGGTCAACGGCCTCCACAAAATACTCTGTAATATCAAAGTGGAAGACACTAATATACCTTGATTAGATAAGTACATAAGGCTTTGCATTGAGGCCAAAAAGTGTATTCCTTTGCCATGTTTTAGTTGTTGTTGCAGTATTACTTTAGTGCCTTTATGCGTGTTTTGGATTATTTGTATTCTGTATATTTATATTCTTCTTTTCACTCTGTCATTTAGGTCATTATTGTGGAGTCACTACAATGTTGTTGATCCATCCTCAGTTTTATCCCATCACAACCATTGAACTCTGTAGTTGTTTTAAAATCCCCAATGGCCTCACAATAACATCCCTAAGCAGTTTCCTTAATGTCCTGCAGCTCAGAAGGACAACTGCATCTTTGATGTGTCTGGGTGGTTTAATACGTAATCCACAGCATAATTATTCATTTGACCATGCTTAAAGATATATTCAATGTCTGATTTGTTATTGTTACCCATCTTCCAATCACTGGTCTTCTTTATGAGGCTTTCAAAAATCTCCCTGGTCTTTGTAGTTTAATCTGTGCTTCAAATTCAACACTTGGCTGAGGGACCTTACATATGTTGTATGTATGGAGGACAGAGCAAGGGGTAGTCGTTCCAAAATCATGTCAAGCCCTATTATTTCACACAGAGGGAGTCCATATAACTTATGTGATTTGTTAAGACACATTTTACTTCATTTAGGCTTTTACTTCTGCAGCTACTATGTTTTAGTTATTTCATTGTTATTCATTTGTAAAAATGTGTAGAATTTTCTTTTCACTTTGACATTAGGGAGTATTTTGGGTAGATTAATGATTTTAAAAAATTTATAAAATATTTTTCTATCCCACTTTGTAATGCAAAATTCCAGGAGGTGCAGACTCTATAGGCACTGTAAATATGAATCGAACAAGATCTAAATGTACTAAACACATATGGCTAAATGAAAATCAAGAACTTGAGAACAAAACAATTGCTCCAAGTCGTCCTGAGAGAGATAACGGCCAAACATGGATGGAAACATTCATATGAAACAAGGACACATTTTTTGCTGCCTCTAAATAGTCTTGATGTTTCCTTTCCTTGTCTCTTGGAAGTGACTGACTTCAGCTGCAGCCACGATAGAATGGTAATAATACTGTGCTTGATAATGATAATGCTGCTGGTGCTAGACATGTTTTACATTCTTTTCTGAGACCCAGTGTCCTTCTAGTGGTGGAAATATGCATTGACGTACTCCATGCACTTTTGGAGTACATGGATAAATGCTACGGTAACTGGTGTCTTGTTACCATGTATGTACATTACATTCTATGAGTTAGTTTCCCTGAGATGTTTGGCAGTAAAATGATTCTCTGTTGACATTACATTTGCCTTCAAGCTAGCTCAGGTATGGCATGTGTACAGGTAGGTGCTGCTGATGTTCCAGTCTGGGGGGAAGTCCTGCAGCGGGTGGTTCTTCAGGTGTTTCTGCATGGCAGCCAGGCTGCTACAGAACTCCAGGCAGACAGTACACTGGTAGGGTGTGGCCCCGCCGTGGGTCCGCAGGTGCTTGATCATGGCTGAGTAGTCCCTTGACCGCTGGCCACACAGACGGCACTCAAACGGCTTCTCTCCTGGGGTTGACATTGAGAGTGAGCAGGCAAGCACATACACAGTGACTGACAAATTGAAACACACACCCACGCCTACACCCCCCACCCCCACACACACAAACACAGGGGGATATAATACCTGTGTGTACCCGATGGTGTGTATCCAGTTGGTGTTTGAGACTGAACCTCTTGGAGCAGCGTTTACACTGGTAGGGCTTCTCTCCTCCCTGATCTCGCCGGTGGGACGGCAGTGACCTCTCCACCCTGAAGCTACGATCACAGTACTTACACCCCAGAGAAGTCTCATCTGAGCCTGGGGAGGAGAGAGCAACAAGAGGGGGTGGGGGTAAAATTGTAATCATTCCATGTAATATAAATTCCTTTTTTCATTTAGTATTTTGTGATGAGTAACTTATAATTAGTTATAGTTAACTTTACATGAATGTACATTGTGTATACAGACAGAATCATCCAATGAACATCAGTATTAATAAACCTAGCTTAGCTCCATTTCTATTCTGTAATGCGTTTCTTCCCCTGACGTTCCCCCTGTGCTCCCCATTGCAGCCTGTATAATTGAGCGTATGGGTTAATTGTTTTCTCACACGTCTATATTTATCAGCACAATCATTGGTGGTCATTACCCGGTTAAACAATAGTGTCAGGCCAGAGCGATGACCTACTAATAGCACTAAAGGGTGATGTGAGCTCAGCCACATTGCATGCAGATGGATTTTCTGTAGGACAGGGGTCACACTCATGACTGTAAAGGCTCACTGTTGTCATAGCAGCAACCTTCTTCACTCAACATTTTTTGTTGTCATCATTTGTGAAGATAAGTTCAAAGATTACTTTTTTATATTACAGGGGTTATTGTATGAAATGGTATTATACAACTGTTATGAAGCATAATTGTAATTGTCACACACCTAGATAATGATAACTAAGACCTCCTTTTACCAGAGATAGTTCTATAAATACACCACATCCTTTCACAAGGTTCAAATTGACAAGAAGAACCTTGGTTTCCTCTCATCGTGTACCTTTGTACGTCTCTATAATCTGACCGAGGTGTGATTCTGAAGTAGAGCTGTCAGCTCTCTAGCCCTTTGGTGTCAGTTAGTGATACTGTTTTACACAGATACTATGGGGCTCTGTTGAACACATACAGGAGGGGGGTGATGAGAGAGGGAGCGAGAGAGGTGGGGGAGAGCAAGGACCAAGACCACAATAAAGTGTTCACTCCTCTCTCACTACAATTCAGCCTGTTCTCAATTATCTTCCTGTCCAAATCATCCTTGGCCTCTCACTTAGAAAGCACAAACCTCTGACGTCTAAGTTTGATAAGTATCTCACTTATAGGGACTAAAATGATCAAGTCTGATAAAAGTGACCAGTTGAAGTCAGTGAAACACTCATTATTCAACTTAATGTGTTACTCTTGGCTGTCCATTCAATTTGGTGGAGACAATCAGTGGAGATAATCTTGAGTCACATGAATACGGTCTCTCAGTCGTACTGTAATGAGTGAGTGACAGTGCTAACCCCATCACACAAACACAGACTGTAAAGATGTGAGGCTGATTTGACCACCCTACATAGAGTGAAAAAAAGATGTAAGCTTTTTTTCCCTTTGGCACTGTATCAAAACCACCAGAACATTGCAGAACGTACTGTTTGTTCTGCCAGCTTACCGCACTGCTGCACCGCCAGCACAAAGCCACAACACACTCACTCATTCTGTCTGTCTTTCTGTATCTCTCTCTCTCTCTCTCTCACACGCTCTTTCTCTCTCACTCTCTTACTCTCTTTCTCTCTCCCCCACTCTTTCTCTCTCACTCTCTTACTCTCTTTCTCTCTCGTTCTCCCTCAGGCACTCTTCTCTCTCTCTCTCATGTTTCCTATATGCTCTGTCCCTATGACGATAGAGGTTAAGGGTCACACTTTGTTAGAAATGTCACTGCCATGTATCCTTTAGAATATTAAGAATACAATCACGTCTTAGTTCTGTACAGCTCCAATACATTATTCACATTTTGAGATGATGCTTTTTGCAATGTACCCCTGTTAGATGTCTAGGGAAAAAGCACTGAGTGAATGTTGTGACATTACAGTACCTGAGGGGTTGCTGGTTGAGGCCTGCAGCCATGAGCTGCCCAGGGGGACCTTGCTGCAGTGCTGACAGTCCTGGGTTCTTCCTGGATGCTCCTGGGAGTATCTGGCCCCATAGAAGACAGGTTCAAAATAAAACCTTATTTCAAGGACAAGAGTCAACGTAACTGTTGTAAGGCAAACACGCGAGCATGGTGGTCACCGAGCCACTATTAGATAACCCAGTTGATGTGTTGCAATGAGTGTCATGCCAAAGCAGATTGATTTGCCCACCACCTTTACACATCCTGTCCTTCTCCCCGGCCTCTCCAACTCCAGGCTATATGTACTTGTCTATTGATGTCAAATGTAAGTACCCAACTGTCGTAGGCTGGGGTTCTGAGGAAGAGGCCAGGCGTTACAAATATACTGTATGTTTAGTGTCACATAGAAAAGGGACTTTCCACAGCATCTGACGCACTTTGTTAGCTCGACTAAAAAACCATAGGTGAATGATTTTTCAGAGATTAATGGAGGAGTGGTAACGCTCTTTGTGGCCCTAAAATCCCCCAAATAAACAAAAGTGACAAATCTGCTACAAAGTCTGCTAGATGGTTTCCTACGCTACCTAAATTAAATGGACACAGATATCAGATAAACCTCAGAGATCAACAACGGGAGGGAGGAGGAAGTCAGAGAGATGTTGACGACCGATAGTTTCAACACTGAAACAGGATCACATAAACACAGTTTTAAGACTGCTTACACTCATTCTGTAGTACTTTGTAGTACTCTGATCTGAGCCACATGTTATTTCTGACCTGGGCGTCAAGGTGGTATCTGAGGGAGTGCAGTATGTATCATGTTATGCGTGTGTGTGTGTGTGTGTGTGCAATGTGTATTACGGAGACCTCATACCAAATTGTGAACTGCATTTCTTTATATATATTGTTTTATTGGAATGTTCGTGTTAAATGTGTTGTCCTCGGGACTCAATGGACTCCCCTGATTACATAAAAGTTAAATAAAAAAAATAGGCAGACATTGTTTAAGAACAGGACTGAAACATCTTGTAACTGATCCGTAGTGGATCTGAATGTCTTTCATGGTTGATATTTGCAAGGGAGGAGAGTAATTAAGGGGGCTCCCCTTTAGATACTATGCAGAAAACTGATTTGTAGAGCCTTTCAATTACACCATACTGTACATCATTTCTCTGCATTAGAAAAGAGGAAGTAGCTTGACTGTAAAACCAGAAACGAGATAGTGTGTAATGCCACCATCAAGCGACAGACCACATAACATGACTTCAGCAGCTGTTCTGTGGTTTGGACACAGCTAATATGAATGACCATCTACATCCATAATATACATCATGTCAATATGACAGACAGGAGAGGGTTAACTGGAGACAGCGGAAACTCTGCTTGTTGGAAAGAACTTTCACTCAGATCCACCCAAACAACAATGAGTCAGATAGCTGTGTCGATATGTGCTACTTAATGTAAGCAAATTAGGGGGATTCTGAACTATATTGTAGACATGAGAACAGGGAAAGAAGGAGAAGAATGAAGACCAAAACGTCTGTAGTATAAAACCCCTCCAGAGAGGTCTTACCTTTGCCCTTCCCCTAGTGCTCCACCTATCAACACTTTATCCATCGAGCCTCTTTTTCCCAGCAGACCTTGCTTCAGGATGTCTCCCAGCTCCCGAGACCCAGAGACCAGGGGGTGGTGGTATGGATGCAGGATGCCCGGGTAGCCCAGGACGGCGCTGTGGACCTGGGGCGGGCATGAGGACGTTAGCAGGGGGTACATGTGGGGAGAGGAGAGGTGGAATGGGTATGTCACCAGGTGCTGTGAGGGGTGAAGGGAAGAGGAACTGGCTGCTAGGATGTCGTTATAGTTCAAGGCCATCCTCCTCAGGGTGTTGACTTGGTGCCACATGACCCTCGACGCTGGGGGAGGAGGAGGAGGGGGTTGGATGGTGGCAGCAGTGGTGGCGATGACACTGTCTCTGGATGGAGGCGGTGTGGTGGCCACTAGTGTGGGTGTGAGTGGCTTTGGCCTTTTTCTCTGTGGTGGTGATGAACCAGAGGAGTTATCCTTAGTGTCAGGAAGAGTGGGATCCTCAGTGAATGGGCTGTTTTGTGGCTCCAGATCAATGGAAGGAATTGTCTGGGGATCCCCATCTTCTGGAATGGGACTTCCTTTCAGGGATTCTTTCTCATCTCTCTCCTCTGTTATCTGAAGTCTTGTTTCTGTCATTTCTCCAGTTTCTTTCGTTCCTCTCACTTCTCTTATTTCTCTCAACTCTCTTCTCTCTCTCTTCAGGCACCCCCGATTTCTCTTCAGTTGGCTGCGACACTGCTCCTCCAGGGAATGCATCTCCAGGAGCTTGGCGGCCCTCAGAAGCTGGGGCAGATCATCCACTGGGACCTCCAGGGTCTCGGTGTAGGCAAAGTCCAGGACCTGCTGGAAGGTGTGTGGAGAGAGGAGCTCCAGACTACAGTGGTGAGGTTGGTCGAGGCGATCGTGCTGGTCTGAGTATGCAGCCTGCAGGGTGAGTTGATGCTCCAGGGTTTTGCTAGCGCAGGCCAGCACCAGCCGATGGGCCCTGAACACATGGCTCTCCACTGAGATAACAGCATCACACAGCGTCCCCGAGCGACGCAGGATATCTGCCTGGCGCAGGAAGAGGGAGTACTGGGTGTTGTGAACTCGGATCATCTTAGAGGTATGGAGGAGGAAGGGAGGAGTGATGGGAAGAGAAGATGGGCAGGTGGATAGGAGATGGTTTGGAAACCGTTTGAGACAACGCCATTCAACCTATAGGAAAAAGGAGACCATGATCATTTTTTGTAATGTTTCTGAGAAATAAAAATAGCAGATAGCAAGTTGGAAAATGTATTTGTATAAATAGGTAAATTGCAGAGATTGCGGTTGTGATAAATAGATTATATCCCACGCCTGGTTCTTAGTGTTTTTCCATCGATGCCAGACGTTTAGGATGTTTTCAAGCTATCAGGGGTGAGAGAAGAGGGGGATGGAAACTCAGAGGGCAGATCATATCACCTGCTGACGTAGGTTTGGTTGATAACGTGCTGTTGGTTACTAGGGTTTTGGAAATTCATAGCCCGAAAGGGACTGACACAATGCAAGAATGACTTAAAAAGTTCAACATTACAGGAGCAATTGATATGTCGACCATGTTACATATCAATAAATATTGAATGGCATTTCATAGTCTGCAGCATGAAGTGAAATTAATCTCAAGAACATGTAATAAATTATATCCATTTATGATATTATCTTTAAGTCAATTTCCCCTGAAGTCCTTGTGTAGCAATCTGTGGCTTAAAATGTCTATTTCAATTCTGTGGTTGATGAAGTACAGCATATTTCACAGATGTTTTTAGCACGTCTTATATCTGACCTCTGTAGTAAAAATAAGTGTCGGAGGCTGTATGTCTGGTTGACGTGTGTAAATGTTATGTCAGCGTTGAAATGAATCTCTCAGGTATACGCTCAGAAGCCACAAACCTCCTCAGAATATGACACTATGACTAATGCCAGTACACACAGGCTTCACAGACAGACGACAAGTTTGTTTGATCAACAACCTATAGTGTACTGTAATTTGGTTTAGATAGGCATCTACAGTTGTAACAGTGTGCTGTATGAGGTATAAATCAAATTGTGCTATTGGAACATGCAGTAGTGAGTCTTGATATGACAGGATTGTGTCGAAAAGAAATGGGTCACGTCAATTTACAAAAGTGGATTAACCGCAGTTCTGTGCTATATTGTGCACAATCCTACTAAACAGCAGTGGTGGAAAAAGTACTCAATTGTCATACTTTGGTAAAAGTAAAGATACCTTAATAGAATATGACTAAAGTAAACGTGAAAGTCATCCAGTAAAATACTACTTGAGTAAAAGTCTAAAAGTATCGGGTTTTAAATGTACTTAATTACAATGGTGGAAAAAGTACTAAATTGTTATACGTAAAAAGTACAACAAAATGCTTTACATCAAATTCCTTATATAAAGCAAACCAGGTGGCAAGAATTTCTTGGTTTTCTTATTTATGGACAGCCAGCGGCACTCTCCAACACGCAGACATCATTTACAAACGCAGTAGTTGCATTTAGTCAGCCAGATCAGAGGCAGTAGGGATGACAACGTGTTATATTAATAGATGCGTGAATTGGAGCATATACAGTGGGGCAAAAAAGTATTTAGTCAGCCACCAACTGTGCAAGTTCTCCCACTTAAAAAGATGAGAGGCCTGTAATTTTCATCATAGGTACACTTCAACTATGACGGACAAAATGAGAAAAAAAATCCAGAAAATCACTTTGCAAATGAATTTATTTGCAAATTATGGTGGAAAATAAGTATTTGGTCAATAACAAAAGTTTATCTCAATACTTTGTTATATACCCTTTGTTGGCAATGACAGAGGTCAAACGTTTTCTTTAAGTCTTCACAAGGTTTTCACACACTGTTGCAGGTAGTTTGGCCCATTACTCCATGCAGATCTTCTCTAGAGCAATGATGTTTTGGGGCTGTTGCTGGGCAACACGGACTTTCAACTCCCTCCAAAGATTTTCTATGGGGTTGAGATCTGGAGACTGGCTAGGCCACTCCAGGACCTCGAAATGCTTCTTACGAAGCCACTCCTTCGTTGCCCGGGCGGTGTGTTTGGGATCATTGTCATGCTGAAAGACCCAGCCACGTTTCATCTTCAATGCCCTTGCTGATGGTAGGCTTTGTTACTTTGGTCCCAGCTCTCTGCAGGTCATTCACTAGGTCCCCCCGTGTGGTTCTGGGATTTTTGCTCGCCGTTCTTGTGATCATTTTGACCCCATGGGGTGAGATCTTGCGTGGAGCTCCAGATCGAGGGAGATTATCAGTGGTCTTGTATGTCTTCCATTTCCTAATAATTGCTCCCACAGTTGATTTCTTCAAACCAAGCTGCTTACCTATTGCAGATTCAGTCTTCCCAGCCTGGTGCAGGTCTACAATTTTGTTTCTGGTGTCCTTTGACAGCTCATTGGTCTTGGCCATAGTGGAGTTTGGAGTGTGACTGTTTGAGGTTGTGGACAGGTGTCAAACATGTGCCATTAATACAGGTAACGAGTAGAGGACAGAGGAGCCTCTTAAAGAAGAAGTTACAGGTCTGTGAGAGCCAGAAATATTACTTGTTTGTAGGTGACCAAATACTTATTTTCCACCATAATTTGCAAATAAATTCATTAAAAATCCTACAATGTGATTTTCTGGATTTTCTTTTCCCATTTTGTCTGTCATAGTTGAAGTGTACCTATGATGGAAATTACAGGCATCTCTCATCTTTTTAAGTGGGAGAACTTGCACAATTGGTGGCTGACTAAATACTTTTTTGCCCCACTGTAGCTGTCCTGCCTGAGCATTCTAAATATAATGAGTACTTTTCTGTGTCAGAGAAAATGTATGGGAGTAAAACGTACATATTGTCTTAAGGAATGTATTGGAGTAAAAGTAAAAGTAATAAATATAAATAGTAAAGTACAGATACTGAAAAAATCTACTCAAGTAGTACTTTAAAGTATTTTTACTTAAACCACTGCAAAACAGGTTAAAACTTACTTTATTTTTGAACTCATTAAAACCCCCTTCCTTAAAAAATCCAAGTGGTCAGTTATGTGTGTGATGTGTGGTTGTGTATCCTCTATTCTGCTCGTCCAGCTGACCTGTCTCTGAGAGAACTGTCCCATGGAGCACTTTGGCACAGTAACCTCTGCTCAGTACAGTAACTCCATTTCTATCCGCAGACGGCGACAGTCGATAAGATCCAAAGTAGACATACCGGTACTGAAATGGCAGCAATTTAATATCATCGTTACTGTAATGGATGCTTAATCTCTTTCCAACACACACATAGTCAAACAAAGTGTCAGTTCCACTCTCAAAAGTATGAACTCAATATTTTAAGTAATACATTCCTTTATTTGCTTACTAAACACACAAAATGTGATTTGTTTGCTGAATGGAATAGACCCCAGAGTGAAAATACAAAAACTAAAACTAACAACTAGAGTATACTGATGGCCATGGACAACTGTTATATGATGCCTCTGTTTGGCCTCTGTAATGGCCTCTGTATTATTATAGATTATATCATATTATAAACTGGGTAGTTCGAGCCCTGAATGCTGATTGGCTGAAAGCCATGGTATATGAGACCGTATACCACAGGTATGACAAAACATTTATTTTGACTGTTCTAATTATGTTTGTAACCAGTTTATAATAGCAATAAGGCACCTCAGGGGTTTATGGTGTATGGCCAATAAAGGGAAAGGGGGATACCTAGTCAGTGGTACAACTGAATGCATTCAACTGAAATGTGTCTTTGACATTTAACCCAACGTCTGAATCAGAAAGGTGCGGGGGGCTGCCATATACCACGGCTCTGTGTTGCGTCGTGCCTAAGAACAGCCCTTAGCTGTGGTATATTGACCATATACCACCCCCCTATATCGTATTTATGCACCAGATGATGGATTCACATTGTCCACAAATGTGCAATACATTATCCTTGCCAAGACACAAACATACAAAGGCCAATAATTGAAGGCTCAATAACGCTGGTTATTGGTGGTGGGGACACAACAGATCATAGAAATCATCATATTCGGATTTAAATGTTGTTGCTAAACTTTCTGTATGCAACATGAGGGATCCCACAATCACATGTTTGAATTTCTTATTGTTGAGAAGCAACTGCTTTAAGTTAATTTAATTAAATTACATTGAACACCCTTCTCGAAAATGACAATGAAGTTCATGCGTAAGTGAAACTGCAGATTAGCAGTTATCGTACAATGTATTCCAGCATCATTTCATCCCTATTTGTATTGGTACAGTAATACTTTATAGGGTGAACATTTGTAGAACATCTTTACTGACATTAACTTGACTATTCACTGTATATTAGAGAATTGTATGAGTGCATTTAAAAAAATTATATTATATTATTTCCACCAGTAGGACATCAAGTCACAACATAAATTATTGATAAAGATGAGCAGAAAATACTGTATAAAATACATAATACAAATACTAAGCTATATTGTAGGCTGAAAAAAGGGGAAATCCAATTTTTTTCTACTAATACAATTTTGCTCACAGAAAGAGATTTTGTTTAACAATACTTTTTTTCTTCTTAAAAAGATAGGGGTCACAATTATTGACACCTCGGTTTTCAATAATCCAGCACCCTCCCTTTGTGCACCCTGCCTTTGTGAGGATAACGGCACTAAGCCTCTTTCTGAAATGTTTTGTGAGATTGGAGAACACATTGGGATGAATCTTAGACAACTCCTACATACAGAATCTTTCCAGATCATTGATATCCTTCCATCTGTGCTAATGGAGTGAGTTCCCTCTTCAATTCAAACCACAGGTTTTCAATGGGGTTCAAGTCCAGAGACTGAGAGAGCCATTGAAAAATGCTGATTTTGTGGTCAATTAACCATTTCTTTGTGGAATTTGATGTGCGATGGGAGTTATTGTCTTGCTGGAAGATCCACTTCTGGCCAGGTTTCAACCTCCTGTCAGATGCAACCTGGATTTAGTCTAAAATGTCCTGGTTCTGGGTAAATGTCATGATGCCATTGACCTTAACAAGGTCCCCAGGACCAGTGGAAGCAAAATAGACCCATAACATCAAAGATCCACCTCCATATTTTACAGTAGGTATGCGGTTCTTTTCTGTTTATCACATCCTTCTTGCGTGGCCAGACATGTCTACTTTCATGTCATCTGGCCATGGCACAGTAACTCCAAGCACACATAACATTCCACATAGAAATGGTTAATTGACCACAAAATCAATATATTGCAATGACCATCTCTGTCTCAGGACTTGTGGTTTGAATTGAAGAGGGCCATAAGCACAGACAAAGGATGTCAATTATCTGGAAAGATTCCGTATGGAGGAGTAGTCTAAGATACCTCCCAATGTGTTCTCCAATCTCGTCTAACATTTGAGAAAAACACTCAGAGCCATTATCCTCACAAAGGGAGGGTACCGGAGTATTGAAAACAAGGGTGCCAATCATTATGACCCCTATCTTTTTGAGAAAGAAAATGTTAGTTGTTAAACAAAATATATTTTTCTGAGCAATTCTATTAGTAAAAATACTATCATTTTAAAATCTTTGCAGCATTGCTTGTATTTATTTTATTCAGTCTTTTTTGCTAATCTTTATCGGGGTGCCAATAATTTGAATCACGACTGTATGTTCCTTTACTGATACTGACATGCGTTTACAGAAGTAAAATTCATTATTATTATTATTGACATCTAGGACTATTGCAGGTAGAAATGTTACATGCAGAACCTTTAACAACAGCTTGATCCACCATCAATGCAACCATCCATACAAACTAATCGATCCACAAAGTTGAATGAGTAGATCTTCCCTGGTTATACGCATACAGGACAGTACCATCAGAAATCAGGTTCTGATGGCGATATGATTACTGAATATCACACATACAGTAGCGGGCTACAGACAGACATTAGGCCCTCAGTATGCAGGCCTCAATATTACCACAAGCAAATCTACATGTCCTCAATAGCCCATAAAGCTAAGGGGAAACTGACATACCTTCAACATCCTCTGACAACACATGAAAAACCAGAGGGCCTCTCCTCTACTCACATGTAAAGGCTGGAGTCGCATGTGAGGAACCTTTTGAAGCTAAAAACCACAGAGACACCAGCTAGATGACAGGATCAACAGAGAGGAGATAGTGAAGAGAAAGAGTTAGAGAAAGAGAGAGAGAGATTTAAAAATAAAATCGAGACCATGCAGGGACGGAAAGTGTAGTAAAGCAGAAGTGTTCAGTGTGATGGAGAGACTCACCAGTTCACGAGTGACTCAACCCACCCACTGTGGAGAGTGTCAACCCTACACGCATTGTGGCCCGGCTGTTGAATGACAGGGTTGGCTGGGTGTCCGTTTAGGTAAGGGTAAAGGGTGGTTACCTCTTCTCTCTTCTCAGTCCCTCCTCTTAACCTCATCTGGCCCTGATTGGTCTGTCATGGGAGCACCCGTGAGATATGATTGGTTACTACAGTATACAGAGTTGAACTGGCTATACTATTGATCTTGGTTGATTATCTCGTTTCAAAATAATGTGTTAGGCTGAGACTGACCGTTTGAAATGTAGCTATGCACAGGTTATGCCAGAGTAATATCTTTAATCATATTTTTGATCTTATCCTAAAAGGCACAAACATTTATTCATTTTTTCCCACCCACATCACAGTCGCAGGTTACTGAAATTTTGTAATGGGCTGAAGTACAGTGCTCAGAGAACCATTTGCACTTTGTTTAGCTTTGACAGGATGTTGAACGCCAGAGAGGCCGGAGATGCTGTAACAACATAGAACCCAACTACAACCTGTCTACCTGAAATAGCACATGCATTAGCCTGATGGTGCAGCATTTCATGTGCGTGTGAGATGGATCATGTGAAAACTATTATCATTAATGATATAGGCATGTAGGCTTCTACTGTGGGGTCAATGGTCAGACCTTGCACTCTTTACAATGCATGCAGCATCTTTAGTAGTACGTTATACAGTAGTGAAGCGTGGAAATTTAAGGCTCTGTTTTTCAAAGATATTTATGTTGATTAAAGGACCATTTCAATCACAACTCTGCTAGCTAGCCAACAGCTAACAGCTAACAGCTAGCCAACGTCTACTGAATCGAATTCAACAACCCGGTCGCAGTCACAGGTTGTATCACATTTTAATTTCATTTCATTACAGTACAACTGTTTGATTTGTTTGATCGTAGCTAGCTACGACTTTGTTTCAAAGATAATTGTGTAGTCTAGAGCGATTTTCTAGGTTAGCTAGCCAGCTATTGTCGTTCTTTTAACGCAACGTAACGTAAACAACACTGCTAGCTAGCCAGCTAGCCCCCGAATAGTAGCACTGTAGAAACTATTACACTCAACGGAACGACTTGATTAGTGTAGTGTCAACAACGCAGCTACTGCCAGCTAGCCTACTTCAGCAGTACTGTATCATTTTAGTCAATAAGATTCTTGCTACGTAAGCTTAACTTTCTGAACATTCGAGACGTGTAGTCCACTTGTCATTCCAATCTCCTTGCATTAGCGTAGCCTCTTCTGTAGCCTGTCAACTATGTGTCTGTCTATCCCTGTTCTCTCCTCTCTGCACAGACCATACAAACGCTCCACACCGCGTGGCCGCGGCCACCCTAATCTGGTGGTCCCAGCGCGTACGACCCACGTGGAGTTCCAGGTCTCCGGTAGCCTCTGGAACTGCCGATCTGCGGCCAACAAGGCAGAGTTCATCTCAGCCTATGCCTCCCTCCAGTCCCTCGACTTCTTGGCACTGACGGAAACATGGATCACCACAGATAACACTGCTACTCCTACTGCTCTCTCCTCGTCCGCCCACGTGTTCTCGCACACCCCGAGAGCTTCTGGTCAGCGGGGTGGTGGCACCGGGATCCTCATCTCTCCCAAGTGGTCTTTCTCTCTTTCTCCCCTTACCCATCTGTCTATCGCCTCCTTTGAATTCCATGCTGTCACAGTTACCAGCCCTTTCAAGCTTAACATCCTTATCATTTATCGCCCTCCAGGTTCCCTTGGAGAGTTCATCAATGAGCTTGATGCCTTGATAAGCTCCTTTCCTGAGGACGGCTCACCTCTCACAGTTCTGGGCGACTTTAACCTCCCCACGTCTACCTTTGACTCATTCCTCTCTGCCTCCTTCTTTCCACTCCTCTCATCTTTTGACCTCACCCTCTCACCTTCCCCCTACTCACAAGGCAGGCAATACGCTTGACCTCATCTTTACTAGATGCTGTTCTTCCACTAACCTCATTGCAACTCCCTCCAAGTCTCCGACCACTACCTTGTATCCTTTTCCCTCTCGCTCTCATCCAACACTTCCCACACTGCCCCTACTCGGATGGTATCGCGCCGTCCCAACCTTCGCTCTCTCTCCCCCGCTACTCTCTCCTCTTCCATCCTATCATCTCTTCCCTCTGCTCAAACCTTCTCCAACCTATCTCCTGATTCTGCCTCCTCAACCCTCCTCTCCTCCCTTTCTGCATCCTTTGACTCTCTATGTCCCCTATCCTCCAGGCCGGCTCGGTCCTCCCCTCCCGCTCCGTGGCTCGACGACTCATTGCGAGCTCACAGAACAGGGCTCCGGGCAGCCGAGCGGAAATGGAGGAAAACTCGCCTCCCTGCGGACCTGGCATCCTTTCACTCCCTCCTCTCTACATTTTCCTCCTCTGTCTCTGCTGCTAAAGCCACTTTCTACCATTCTAAATTCCAAGCATCTGCCTCTAACCCTAGGAAGCTCTTTGCCACCTTCTCCTCCCTCCTGAATCGCCCCCTCCTCCCTCTCTGCAGATGACTTCGTCAACCATTTTTGAAAAGAAGGTCGACGACATCCGATCCTCGTTTGCTAAGTCAAACGACACCGCTGGTTCTGCTCACACTGCCCTACCCTATGCTCTGACCTCTTTCTCCCCTCTCTCTCCAGATGAAATCTCGCGTCTTGTGACGGCCGGCCGCCCAACAACCTGCCCGCTTGACCCTATCCCCTCCTCTCTTCTCCAGACCATTTCCGGAGACCTTCTCCCTTACCTCACCTCGCTCATCAACTCATCCCTGACCGCTGGCTACGTCCCTTCCGTCTTCAAGAGAGCGAGAGTTGCACCCCTTCTGAAAAAACCTACACTCGATCCCTCCGATGTCAACAACTACAGACCAGTATCCCTTCTCTCTTTTCTCTCCAAAACTCTTGAACGTGCCGTCCTTGGCCAGCTCTACCGCTATCTCTCTCAGAATGACCTTCTTGATCCTAATCAGTCAGGTTTCAAGACTAGTCATTCAACTGAGACTGCTCTTCTCTGTATCACGGAGGCGCTCCGCACTGCTAAAGCTAACTCTCTCTCCTCTGCTCTCATCCTTCTAGACCTATCGGCTGCCTTCGATACTGTGAACCATCAGATCCTCCTCTCCACCCTCTCCGAGTTGGGCATCTCCGGCGCGGCCCACGCTTGGATTGCGTCCTACCTGACAGGTCGCTCCTACCAGGTGGCGTGGCGAGAATCTGTCTCCTCACCACGCGCTCTCACCACTGGTGTCCCCCAGGGCTCTGTTCTAGGCCCTCTCTTATTCTCGCTATGCACCAAGTCACTTGGCTCTGTCATAACCTCACATGGTCTCTCCTATCATTGCTATGCAGACGACACACAATTAATCTTCTCCTTTCCCCCTTCTGATGACCAGGTGGCGAATCGCATCTCTGCATGTCTGGCAGACATATCAGTGTGGATGACGGATCACCACCTCAAGCTGAACCTCAGCAAGACGGAGTTCCTCTTCCTCCCGGGGAAGGACTGCCCGTTCCATGATCTCGCCATCACGGTTGACAACTCCATTGTGTCCTCCTCCCAGAGCGCTAAGAACCTTGGCGTGATCCTGGACAACACCCTGTCGTTCTCAACTAACATCAAGGCGGTGTCCCGTTCCTGTAGGTTCATGCTCTACAACATCCGCAGAGTACGACCCTGCCTCACACAGGAAGCGGCGCAGGTCCTAATCCAGGCACTTGTCATCTCCCGTCTTGATTACTGCAACTCGCTGTTGGCTGGGCTCCCTGCCTGTGCCATTAAACCCCTACAACTCATCCAGAACGCCGCAGCCCGTCTGGTGTTCAACCTTCCCAAGTTCTCTCACGTCACCCCGCTCCTCCGCTCTCTCCACTGGCTTCCAGTTGAAGCTCGCATCCGCTACAAGACCATGGTGCTTGCCTACGGAGCTGTGAGGGGAACGGCACCTCAGTACCTCCAGGCTCTGATCAGGCCCTACACCCAAACAAGGGCACTGCGTTCATCCACCTCTGGCCTGCTCGCCTCCCTACCACTGAGGAAGTACAGTTCCCGCTCAGCCCAATCAAAACTGTTCGCTGCTCTGGCCCCCCAATGGTGGAACAAACTCCCTCACGACGCCAGGACAGCGGAGTCAATCACCACCTTCCGGAGACACCTGAAACCCCACCTCTTCAAGGAATACCTAGGATAGGGTAAGTAATCCTTCTCACCCCCCTAAAAGATTTAGATGCACTATTGTAAAGTGGCTGTTCCACTGGATGTCATAAGGTGTATGCACCAATTTGTAAGTCGCTCTGGATAAGAGCGTCTGCTAAATGACTTAAATGTCAAATGTAAATGTAATTCAGTTTTCCTATATTTTGTATCATATTATATAGCTGATGAAACTAACACTGTAAAAGTGTGAATACATTTGATCAGTGTTATTTCCTGATATTTGCTGGTTGAAAATACAATCTACACAGGACCTAAAAGGCAGGTTTTGCATGGGTGGAGTTTCAGCTTGGCTGGTGACATCACCAGGTGGTAAATTACTTAATAGATCAATCACAACACGAGTTCCAAACTTCTCTGCCAATAACAGCTATTTTTCCTCTCCCTACTCAGACCACTCCCAGACAGTCTTAGCTAAATTCTTTTTTGAGAAATCTTGTATATTCTTTTTGACCATTTGAATTGAAAACTATTACATTAAGGTGCTTCATTGTTACCCAGAAATGATTTGATATTGATATAAAAACATCTGCATTGGCCCTATAAATTAACCTCCATTGTGTTGAGAAGACATACTGTAGTATGGAGAGTCTTGACCAATCATTCGTTCTGGACTATGCCGGATATTTCTTCAATTTTACTAAGAGAGTGGGTGGGGGGGGAGAGGGACACTCAACCATCTGAATGGTCCAGTGGTTTCCCTTTCACCCCTACTCCTTCACCCCGAACGCCTGTTTTTGCATATCAGCTCAACTGCTTTCCGAGACAGAAAGAGCAACGATGACACACACGGGGGGAAACCATGTCAACTTTAGTGTCAAAGCCTTATGTTCCCTGCCTAATCCTCCTCTATAGGTCCACATAAAGATAAGCTGCATTTAGAAATGTTTCTTTTTACAGGAAAACTTTTTTTCAGCAGAGAAGATAATCATGTGATTTGATTGATCCGATTGATCCAAAATGTAACTTTCTGAAAAGCCTTTCTGGATGTGCATGTTGCCTGTTTAAACAGAAGTAACACAAATACCACGATGAAGTGCAGTAGGCATTCCATTTGAAGTGATGGAGGTGTTGGTGACCACCTTGCATCTCCCTTAGTTAGTCATCATCAAACACTCCTGTTGCTGGGGTTAACCACAAGGTGGTCTGTTCATCACATTATTTAGATCACAGATAATAGAAGGTCTACGGGTAGGTGTCAAGAAACACACCTACACATCTTCCTCACAGGAAAGAAAAATGTTTCCAGAAGAAAACTATTCACATTGAGTGAGAGAGTTAACTGAGTGAGAGAGTTAACTGAGTGAGAGAGTTAACTGTCACGCCTTGGTCATTGTGTTTTGGGTTTTCGTTATATATTTGGTCAGGCCAGGGTGTGACATGGGTTTATGTTGTGTTTCGTATTGGGGTTTTTGTAGGTATTGGAATTGCGGCTGAGTAGGGGTGGAGCATAGGTCGGCTGCCTGAGGCGGTTCTCAATCAGAGTCAGGTGATTCTCGTTGTCTCTGATTGGGAACCGTATTAAGGTAGCCTGGGTTTCGCTTTGTATTTCGTGGGTGATTGTTCCTGTCTCTGTGTAGTTTCACCAGATAAGCTGTAATTAGGTTTCACGTTCCGTTTGTTGTTTTCGTATCTATAAGTTATTTCATGTATCGTCGTTTCTTTATTAAAGACATGAGTAACCACCACGCTGCATTTCGGTCCGACTCTCTTTCAACAAACGAAGAACGCCGTTACAGAATAACCCACCACACACAGACCGAGCAGCGTGTTAAAAGGCAGCGACAGCATGAGCAGCGAAGGGAGGACGTTATGGACAGCAGAAGTATGGAGTATACTACGCGGGAAGAAATAGACAGGTGGGCGGTCGACCCAGAGAGAGTGCCGGCGCCCGCCCGGGATTCGCTGGAGCAGTGCGAAGAGGGCTATAGGAGAATGGAGTCGAAGAGAAAGACACGGCATCGACAGCATGAGCAGCGAAAGGAGGATGAATTATTCGGAGAATGGACATGGGAAGACGTGTTGGATGGCAAAGGTTGTTACACTTGGGAGGAGATACTGGCCGGAAGAGATCGCCTCCCATGGAAACAGGTGGAGGCACTTCGGAGAGCAGAGGCAGCAGGAGATAGGAGCCGACGATACGAGGGAACACGGTTGGCAAGGAAGCCCCAAAAGCAGCCCCAAAAAAATATTGGGGGGGGGCTTACAGGGAGTATGGCTACGCCAGGTAGGAGACCTGCGCAAACTCCCTGTGCTTACCGGGGGGCTAGAGAGACCGGGCAGGCAACGTGTTATGTTAGGGAGCGCACAGTGTTTCCAGTGCGGGTGCATAGCCCGGTGCGGTTCATACCAGCCCTTCGTATTGGCCGGGCTAGAGTGGGCATCGAGCCAGATAAGGTTGGGCAGGCTCGGTGCTCAAGAGCTCCAGTGCGCCTGCACGGTCCGGTCTATCCAGAGCCACCTCCACACACCAGTCCTCCGGTAGCAGCTCCCCGCACCACGTATGCGCTGTCGGAGTCTCCCGCCTGTTCAGCGCTATCAGAGCCTTCCTCCTCTACAGCGCTGCTGGAGTCTCGTGTCTGTTCAGCGCTATCAGAGCCTTCCTTCCCTCCTGCGCTGTCGGAGTCTCCCGCCTGTTCAGCGCTATCAGAGCCTTCCTCCTCTAAAGCGCTGCCGGAGCCTCCTGCCTGTTCGGAGCAGCCTGAGCTGTCAGTCTGCATGAAGCAGCCAGAGCTGTCAGTCTGCATGAAGCAGCCAGAGCTGTCAGTCTGCAAAGAACTGCTAGTCTGCAAGGAGCTGTCAGCCTGCATGGAGCAGTCAGAGCTGTCAGTCTGTATGAGGCAGCCAGAGCTGTCAGTCTGCATAAAGCAGCCAGAGCTGTCAGTCTGTATGAAGCAGTCAGAGCTGTCAGCCTGCATGGAGCAGTCAGAGCTGTCAGTCTGTATGAAGCAGCCAGAGCTGTCAGTCTGCATGAAGCAGCCAGAGCTGTCAGTCTGTATGAAGCAGCCAGAGCTGTCAGTCTGCATGAAGCAGACAGAGCTGTCAGTCTGCAAAGAGCTGCCAGTCTGCAAGGAGCTGTCAGCCTGCATAGAGCAGCTAGATCCGCCAGTCAGCCATGATCTTCTAGATCTGCCAGTCAACCAGATTCTTCCAGATCTGCCAGTCAACCAGTCTCTTCCAGATCTGCCAGTCTGCATAGAGCAGCTAGATCTGCCAGTCAGCCATGATCTTCTAGATCTGCCAGTCAACCAGATTCTTCCAGATCTGCCAGTCAACCAGAATCTTCCAGATCTGCTAGTCAACCAGAATCTTCCAGATCCGCCAGCCAGCCAGGATCTACCGGAGCCTACTACCTGTCTGAGCTTCATCTCAGTACTGGGCTTCATCTCAGTACTGGGCTTCCTCTCAGTACTGGGCTTCCTCTCAGTACTGGGCTTTCTCTCAGTACTGGGCTTCCCCTCAGTCCCGGGCTGCCCCTCAGTTCCGGGCTGCCCCTCAGTCCCGAGCTGCCCCTCAATCCCGAGCTTCCCCTCAGTCCCGAGCTTCCCCTCAGTCCCGAGCTGCCCCTCAGTCCCGAGCTGCCCCTCAGTCCCGAGCTGCCCCTCAGTCATGAGCTGCTCCTCAGTTCAGTGGGGTTCTGGGTGAGGACTATTAGGCCATGGTCGGCGGCGAGGGTGGATTATCCCGGGACGCGAAGGGGAGGAACTATGACTTTAATGGAGCCGGAACCGCCACCATGGACAGACGCCCACCCGGACCCTCCCTATGGTTTTGAGGTGCGTCCGGGAGTCCGCACCTTGGGGGGGTTCTGTCACGCCTTGGTCATTGTGTTTTGGGTTTTCGTTATATATTTGGTCAGGCCAGGGTGTGACATGGGTTTATGTTGTGTTTCGTATTGGGGTTTTTGTAGGTATTGGGATTGCGGCTGAGTAGGGGTGTAGCATAGGTCGGCTGCCTGAGGCGGTTCTCAATCAGAGTCAGGTGATTCTCGTTGTCTCTGATTGGGAACCGTATTTAGGTAGCCTGGGTTTCGCTTTGTATTTCGTGGGTGATTGTTCCTGTCTCTGTGTAGTTTCACCAGATAGGCTGTAATTGGGTTTCACGTTCCGTTTGTTGTTTTTGTATCTATAAGTTATTTCATGTATCGTCGTTTCTTTATTAAAGACATGAGTAACCACCACGCTGCATTTCGGTCCGACTCTCTTTCAACAAACGAAGAACGCCGTTACATTAACTGAGTGAGAGAGTTAACTGAGTGAGAGAGTTAACTGAGTGAGAGAGTTAACTGAGTGAGTGAGTGAGTGAGTGTGAGTGAGAGAGAGAGAGAGAATTGGATTGGAAATAATTAACACAAAAACAGAGCAAACTGGAATGCTATTTGTCCCTAAACAGAGAGTACACAGTGTCAGAATACCTGACTACTGTGACTGACTCAAACTTAAGGAAAGCTTTAATAACAATGTACAGAATCAGTGAGCATGGCCTTGCTATTGAGAAAGGTCCTCATAGGCAGACCTGGCTCTCAAGAGAAGACAGGCTATGTGCACACTGTCCTCAAAACGAGGTGGAAACGGAGCTGCACTTCCTAACCTCCTGCGAGATTTATGACCATATTAAAAACACATATTTTCCTCAGATTACACAGACCCACAAAGAATTCGAAAACATATCACATTTTGTTGAACTCACATACAGTTGAAGTCGGAAGTTTACATACACCTTACCCAAATACATTTAAACTCAGTTTTTCACAATTCCTGACATTTAATCCCTGTAGAAATCCCCTGTCTTAGGTCAGTTAGGATCACTACTTTGTTTTAAGAATGTGAAATGTCAGAATAATAGTAGGGAATGATTTATTTAAGCTTTTATTTCTTTCACCACATTCCCAGTGGGTTAGAATTTTACATACACTCAATTAGTGTTTGGTAGCATTGTCTTTAAATTGTTTAACTTGGGTCAAATGTTTCGGGTAGCCTTCCACAAGCTTCCCACAATAAGTTGGGTGAATTTTGGTCCATTCCTCCTGACAGAGCTGGTGTAACTGAGTCAGGTTTGTGGGCCTCCTTGCTCACACTCTTTTTCAGTTCTGCCCACAAATGTTCTATAGGATTGAGGTCAGGGTTTTGTGATGGCCACTCCAATACCTTGACTTTGTTGTCCCTAAGCCATTTTGCCAAACAAAGTATGCTTGGGTCATTGTCCATTTCGAAGACCCATTTGTAACCAAGCTTTAACATCCTGACTGATGTCTTGAGATGTTGCTTCAATATGTCCACATAATTTTCCTTCCTCGTGACGCCATCTATTTTGTGAAGTGCACCAGTCCCTCCTGCAGCAAAGCACCCCCACAACATGATGCTGCCACCCCATGCTTCATGGTTGGGATGGTGTTCTTCGGCTTGCAAGCTTCCCCCTTTTTCCTCCAAGCATAATGATGGTCATTATGGCCAAACAGTTCTATTTTTGTTTCATCAGACCAGAAGACGTTTCTCCAAAAAGTACTATCTTTGTCCCCGTGTGCAGTTGCAAACCGTAGTCTGCTTTTTTAATGGCGGTTTTAGAGCAGTGGCTTCATCCTTGCTGAGCGGCCTTTCAGGTTATGTTGATATAGGACTCGTTTTATTGTGGATATAGATACTTTCCTCCAGCATCTTCACAAGGTCCTTTGTTGTTGTTCTGGGATTGATTCGCACCAAAGTACGTTCATCTCTAGGAGACAGAACGCGTCTCCTTCCTGAGCGGTATGACGGCTGTGTGGCCCCATGGTGTGTATACTTGCATACTATTGTTTGTGCAGATGAATATGGTACCTTCAGGCATTTGGAAATTGCTCCTAAGGATTAACCAGACTTGTGGAGGTCTACAATTTTTTTTCTGAGGTCTTGGCTGATTTCTTTTTATTTTCCCATGATTTCAAGCAAAGAGGCACTGAGTTTGAAGGTAGGCCTTGAAATACATTGTAACGGTTTTCTAGGTGTGAAGGAGAGTCGGACCAAAATGCAGCGTGTAGATTGCAATCCATGTTTAATGAACAATGTAAACACGAATTAACACAAACACTACAAAACAAAGAACGTAAATAACAAAACGAAACCCGAAACAGCCTATACTTGTGTCAACTAACACAGCGACAGGAACAAAGACACTAAGGACAATCACCCACGACAAACTCAAAGAATATGGCTGCCTAAATATGGTTCCCAATCAGAGACAACGATAAACACCTGCCTCTGATTGAGAACCACTCCAGACAGCCATAGACTTTGCTAGATACCCCACTAAGCTACAATCCCGATACCAACACCAAAACCCCAAGACAAAACACACCACAATACAAAAATCCCATGCCACACCCTGGCCTGACCCAATACATGAAGATAAACACAAAATACTTCGACCAGGTGTGACATACATCCACAGGTACACCTCCAATTGATTCAAATGATGTCACTTAGCCTATCAGAAGCTTCTAAAGCCATGACATAATTTTCTGGAATTTTCCAAGCTTTTTTAAAGGCACAGTCAACTTAGTGTATGTAAACTTCTGACTCACTGGAATTGTGATACAGTGAATTATAAGTGAAGTAATCTGTCTGTAAACAATTGTTGGAAAAATTACTTGTGTCATGCACTAAGTAGATGTCCTAACCGACTTGTCAAAACCATAGTTTGTGAACGAGAAATTTGTGAAGTGTTTGAAAAATGAGTTTTAATGACTCCAACCTAAGTGTATGTAAACTTCCGACTTCAACTGTATGTATTGGGTGAAATACCACAGTACAATCACAGCAGCAAGATGTGGGACCTGTTGCCACAAGAAAAGGGCAACCAGTGAAGAACAAACACCATTGTAAATACAACTCATATTTATGTTTATTTATTTTCCATTTTCTTCTTTAACTATTTGCACATCGTTACGACACTCTATATAGCTATAACATAACATTTCAAATGTCTCTCTTCCTTTGGAACTTTTGTGAGTGTAATGTTTACTGTTCACTTTATATTGTTTATTTCACTTTTGTTTATTATCTATTTCAGTTGCTTTGGCAATGTAAACATATGTTTCCCATGCCACTAAAGTCCTTTGAATTGAGTTGAGAGAGAGAGAGAGTTAGCGTTAGAGCTCCTGTGTCATGCTCTGAGACTACTTCACTGTTTGGTGTTGAAATGACTTGAACTCAAACCACCGGACTGTCTCGTCTACTCTATGTGGCTGTAAGTGATTATGAGTGGTCCCTCTAACCAAACACAGAAATGTCACCCTTTCAGATACCGGGCAGAGACAGCGAGAGATGGTGTATGAGGCTGTTCTTTACGGTCTCTTATACAGTAATAGCAAGAGTACCTCCCCCCCACATCCCACCCCCTAACACCTGCTAGTCCTCTACTGCCAGTTTAACGTTCACTTCACTCACTCTGCTCCGCGTCTATGCTGACTCACTGGTATGTGTCACTGGAGTGTGTGTGTGTCTAGCCTTTATAAACCAAACCAATGTAAGTGGAATGTCTGTATGGTTGCTGACATGGTCGTCCATTCAGGACATCTGCCACTTTGCTACAGATGTTTATTCCAGTCCCAGGTGACCTGGATGACAACACCTATATTTCAGTCATCATTAAGATGAGACAAACTCACTGTTAATTCTCCCTTCTTTGATCTGAGTCTCTTGACACACATTTGTTTCTGTTAGAAACAGTTTTATATTGTCTCTGAATGAATCAAAGAGTCCATGAATGAAAAGCAGGAGTAGCAGGTGAGATGTTAACAGAAGTGATAAGGTCGCCACCACTGAATGTGATGCTACGATGCTGCGTTGTTACAGTACACTACAACACAACACGGTAAACGCCTGTGTCTGAGTACTTCAGAGGAACAACTACCAAGATGACTGTGACTTACACAAAACGCATGAATGGCAAACCGTCAGTGTACGGCCACAGACCCTGTTCAGAGTAATCTGTGTATACAGGTCTTACTGTTAGTAGAGCAGAGGCGCCTAAAAGTTGTGGTGTGGTAGAGGTGAAGCTGCAGTGAGAAATAAAGAGGACAGGTCTGTGAAATTCTTTCTAATTTGTGGGTGATGGTGGAGATGACAATGAGAGCCTGTACACATTAACTATCAGGTGGATCATAGCCTGGGAACTACGTTAGAGACTGCTGAAGGTATTTGGTCTTGTGTCTAATGTATACTAATGCAACTACTGCAATTACAGTGCATTCGGAAAGTATTCAGACTCCTTGACTTTTTCCACATTTTATTACATTACAGCCTTAATCTAAAATCTATTAAATCATTTTTCCCTCATCAGTCTACACATAATACTCCATATTACAGAGCACATTTTTTGGTGCAAATTTATTACAAATATAAAACATAAATGATTTACTTAAGTATTCAGACCTTTTGCTATGAGACTCAAAATTGAACTCAGGTGCATCATATTTCCATTGATCATCCTTGAGATGTTTTTACAACTTGATTGGAGTCCACCTGTGGAAAATTCATTTGATTGGACATGATTTGGAAAGGCACACACCTGTCTATATAAGGTCCCACAGTTGACAGTGCATGTCAGAGCAAAAACCAAGCCATGAGGTCGAAAGAATTATCTGTAGAGCTCAGAGACAGGATTGTGTTGAAGCACAGATCTGGGGAAGTGTACCAAAACAATTCTGCAGCATTCTGCAGCATTGAAGGTCCCCAAGAACAGTGGCCTCCATCATTCTTAAATGGAAGAAGTTCCTAGACCTGCCTTGATCAGGGAGGTGACCAAGAACCCGATGGTGACTGACAGAGCTCCAGAGTCCCATTGTGGAGAAGGGAGAACCTTCCAGAAGGACAACCATCTCTGCAGCACTCCACCAATCAGGCCTTTACGGTAGGGTGGTCAGACAGAAGCCACTCCTCAGTTAAAGGCACATGACAGCCCGCTTGGAGTTTGTCAAGGGGCACCTAAAGGACGCTCAGACCATGAGAAACAAGATTCTCTTGTCTGATGAAACAATGATATAACTCTTTGGCCTGAATGCCAAGCGTCACGTCTGGAGGACACCTGGCACCGTCCCTACGGTGAAGCATGGTGGTGGCTGCATGACGCTGTGGAGATGTTTTTCAGCGGCAGGGACTGTGAGACAAGTCAGGATCGAGGGAAAGATGAACGGAGAAAGGTACAGAGAAATCCTTAATGAAAACATGCACCAGAGAGCTCAGGATCTCAGACTGGGTCGAAGGTTCATCTTCCAACAGGACAAAGACCCTAAGCACACAGCTAAGACAATGCAGGAGTGGCTTCGGGACAAGTCTTTAAATGTCCTTAAGTGGCCCAGCCAGAGCCCGGACTTGAAACCGATCGAACATCTCTGGAGAGATCTGAAAATGGCTGTGCAGCAATGCTCCCCATCCAACCTGATGAGCTTGAGAGGATCTGCAGACAATAATGGGAGAAATTCGAAAGACAATAGAGAAATAGAAGTAAAACACGTAATAATAAAAGATAGACAATGAGTAACGATAACTTGCCTATATACCAGAGGTACCAGTACTGAGTGGATGTGCAGGGATACGAGGTAATTGAGGTAGGGGTATTGTGTGGAGATTGATGATTGATGTACATATAACTAGGAATAAAGTGACAGATGGTCAACAGTAGCAGCAGCGTATGTGATGAGTCAAAGAAGTTAGTGCAAAACAAATATGCTTATGTTCCCTTGAGCAAGACACTTAACCCCAATTTCTCCTTAAGTCTGGATAAGCACGTCTGCTTAATGAGAATCTCAACCAAGACAGACTGGGTGTAACTAACACCACATTAGCTGTGGGTTCAGACAGGGACAATAGCATCATGTGCAAAGGTTTCAATGGAACCAAGAGGTGGTGTGGTTCCTGACAAGGAGGTAGAGAACATTTCACCATGTAGCTGGCTAATGTGCATGTACCATAACCACAATTCATGACACAAGCCTGAATACAGAAAACACATTTTCCATGACACCTCTTTTTTTTCAGTCTGTCTGAACCCAATAGGCCAGAGATCCCCAGCCTTTGGTCAAATCTGGTGTTCAGTGAAAATCTTTTCAGTGGAACCCTAGCTTGTTTATGCAGTCAATGTTTGAGTAAGTGTGGAATCCTTGAGATAACAGGCAGCCAGTCTGAGTTAGTAGTCCTTATGGTACAAGAGAACTGATGATATCTACTTTCAGCTAAAACTCGTCTCCTTACAGTCTTAAAGTGATAGTTCAAGATTTTAGCATGGTACTAGCATTCTAGGCTTCTATTTTTATATGTATTTTTGACTTCAGTTTATTTACTAAATACTTTCTTAACACTTATGTTTCTTAAAACCGCATTGTTAGTTAAGGGCTTGTAAGTACGGGGGGGATCTACTAAGCTATGTGGAATTGTTTTAAGAATGTCATACCAAGGATCATTTTGCTATTTGATTTTGAATTTTAAGACCCCCTTAAGTAATAAAAATATATATTTTATGAAAAATAATTTTGGCTCTTACTGCTATCATCCCATAGAAACGCATTGAATGAGAGATTGACTACATGGAACAACAGATAGAACAACAGATTTTTAAAAAATCAAAAGGAAGTTTGTTCTGAAGTGTCTGTCCTATTTCTGACTGATATACAGTGGGGCAAAAAAGTATTTTGTCAGCCACCAATTGTGCAAGTTCTCCCACTTAAAAAGATGAGAGAGGCCTGTAATTGTCATCATAGGTACACTTCAACTATGACAGAAAAATTAGAAAAAAAATCCAGAAAATCACATTGCAGGATTTTTAATGAATTTATTTACAAATTATGGTGGATAATAAGTATTTGGTCACCTACAAACAAGCAATATTCTTTTAATGAATTTATTTGCAAATAAATTCATAAAAAATCCTACAATGTGATTTTCTGGATTTTCTTTCTCATTTTGTCTGTCATAGTTGAAGTGTACCTATGATGAAAATTACAGGCCTCTCATCTTTTCTTAAAGAAGAAGTTACAGGTCTGTGAGAGCCAGAAATCTTACTTGTTTGTAGGTGACCAAATACTTATTTTCCACCATAATTTGCAAATAAATTCATTAAAAATCCTACAATGGGATTTTCTGGATTTTTTTTCTCATTTTGTCTGTCATAGTTGAAGTGAACCTATGATGAAAATTACAGGCCTCTCATCTTTTTAAGTGGGAGAACTTGCACAGTTGGTGGCTGACTAAATACTTTTTTGCCCCACTGTATCTTCTCTGGGTATCTTCTCTGGTGATGCTCTGCCAGGCCTGTACTGCAGCCATCTTCAGCTGTTGTTTGTTTTAATGTCTTTTTCCCTTAAGTCTCATCTTCAATCAATTAAATGCACTTGATAACTTTCCACTTTTTGGCCCTGAAAAACTCCCTAGTTGCTATGGCCGTATGTTTGGGGTCATTGTCTTGCTGTATGAAGAAGCGCCATCCTATGAGTTTGGAGGCATTTGCTTGTACTTTAGGACTGGGGTTCCCAAACGTTTTTGCCTGACCCACCAATTAGGGGGTCATGACCCACCATAAGGGTTGAGCGGTAAAAAAAACATACACAGACCAAGTATATTATCTTGGCTGCGGACAGAACATTTCACAGTTTCAAAGCTAATCTCCTGCAATTCCACACATCCTGCCATCGAGCTGAAAGAACATTTAGCAATTTTCAAGTCCATTTCCTGCAATTCTATTCAGTTTACCATGGAGTTGAGATAATTGTTTTAAGTTTTTCAGCTAATGTCCTACGATTCTATGCATTTTGACATGGCGGGTGTCTAGCTTTTATTTTGTCGATTGTAAATTCTGAAAGATTATAGGCTATTATTGAAAAATGTATTGGTTCATTATCTTTTCTACGTACTTTCTATTTGGTTTTAGTCATTTAAGTTTACACTGAAAACATTTTTCTATGTCATCCCGGTCCCGACCCACAGTTTGGGAACTACTGCTTTAGCAGACAAGATGTTTCTGTACACTTCAGAATTCATTCTGCTGCTGCCGTCAGCAGTTATATCATCAATGAAGACAAGTGAGCCAGTTCCAGTGGCAGCCATACAGGCCCAAGCCATTACACCCTCTCCGACATATTTCACAGATGAGGTGGTATGGATCTTGGGAAGTTCCTTTTTTTCTCCAAACTTTCCTCTTTCTATCACTCTGGTACATGTTGGTCTTTGTCTCATCTGTCCACAAGACCCTTTCCATGTCATCCACTTTTGGGTCTCCCATGGCCTACCAGGCTGTTTGCGATTGCTGAGCTCACCAGTGCTTTCTTCCTTTTTAATGATGTTTAATGTTCCAAACGTTTGTTTTTAGTAAGCCTAAAGTTTTGGTTATGTTTCTGATATATTTTTTCAGCTGGATTTTTTAGCCTCATAATGGATTCCCTGACTTTCCTTGACACCTCTTTCGTCCTCATGTTGACAGACACCAATAGCAGACTTCAAAGGCAAACTCAAAGCCTAGAATCAAGACTACACATTGACAGCTTTCTTATGCCTGCACAAATCATGTGACGGAACACTCCTGACTAACCAGAAACACCGGTCAAGCCAATTGTCCCAATACTTTTGGTGCCGTGAAATAGGGGGACTATGTATAAAAAGTATTGTCATTTCTAAATGGTACAACCAATATGTACACAAATACCCTAAAATAAAAGCTGATAATCTATACTTTAACCTCATAGTAATTGTTTGATTTGAAATGTGTAGAGCCAAAAAAAACTGTCCCAATAATTATGGAGTGCACTGTAGATAAAGTGCTTCATTTCCAAAATCTCGAGCGATCCAGAGCTATCCATTTAAAGCCATATCTCCCCTGGAAGATCATACAGTATGACATAGCCTGATTCACTCAAACAAATCTGGATTCAAATGAATGAAGCCTTGAAGCCTTAAATGTGTGTGTTTGTTGGTTGTGTGCACATGTACACTACTATATTTCTGTATAAACTCTTGTGTAAGTTTCTATTTCCTAAGAAAAGCAATTTTTCCAACTTGAATGTGCACTGGTTTGAGTCAGAGAGCCTTCCCCCTACCCAACATGAACCATTCAATGACAACTTCTACACTACACAGGTAGCACAATAACAGCTCCAATTACTTACCCCTTCTATATATAGCCTACAGATGGTTATCATGTATTGCAACATCTCTGCCATGATTAACTTTTCAAGGAAGGAAGGAAGGGAACCTTCAAGATTCAAGACTTTATTGCCGTACCAACCGAAGCTGTTAGGAAATTGATTTAGTTCAGATTATTACAGCGTCAAAGGTACACATGAATATACATCTTTATACTTGCATAACCTATACATACAGTAAATACAGTGCACATAATTCATGGTAGAAAAGTTAAAAACAAAGGGAATATAAAACTTTTGTCTAGTCCTGGGTAGTTCTGGGTAATTTCTAAGTTAGTGTCTCTGTTCAGTTCAAGGTTCTTGGGCTCGATTCAATCCGTAACACGGAAGATCATGAAATGGAGCTCCCGAGTGGTGCAGTGATCTAAGCCACCTCAGTGCGTCACTTCACTACCTGGTTTGAATCCTGGCTGCACCACTTTTGGCCATAATTGGGAGTCTCATAGGGCGATGCGCAATTGTCCCAGCGTCGCCCGGGTTTGGCCGGGGTAGGCCATCATTGTAAATAAGAATTTGTTCTTAACTGACTTGCCTGGTTAAATTTTGTAACTTTAAAAAAAATATCCAAATGAGCCAACATATGCAGTTTTTAGTCTCCACAAACGCGGGAACATTGCTTTTAAATGTATATTGCGATGTAGCAAAGGTCTTCAGTACTATGGATTGAATCGAGCCCTTAGCTACTGAGTCAGTAGCTCACTGCTATGCACTATACAGTAGTATCTTAAGATATACTATATGAAAGGGTGTGTGATTCAACCTGTACCGTGCTGTGTAGGGATAGAGAACCGCATATGTTGTAGTGTGTGGGAGGGGGGTCTTCCCCAATGTTAAAGAGGGGGAACCCACTCTATGTACATCAAATCAGGTCCTTCATACAGGGTGTTCCCTCTCAGTTCCCCTTTCACACTGTATTACACAGAAGCATTCAACTTTCAGTGAAGTCAAATTCATACAATTCAATTATAAAGACGAGTGCAAATGTAGTTTTCATGCAATTTAATGATACTTAGATACTGGCATATTTATTAGAAGTATTGCAACTGAAGACACATTTGACAAGATGCACATTCCCTCAAAATAAGTAAACACAATACAATAAAAAATATATTTTTAAAAGCCAATAAAAGTAGGCCTTAGGAAGATGAAGGGTGGGATATTTATCATGCAAAAGGAAAACAAATGATGAGGCACTATTTTCAAACAAACATTGAATTGGCCTACAATAGAGTACGATGGAGTGTGTGACTTTATTCTTCATTGATATTGATATCAATCAAAAGTGTAATATTTTGCCATAAAATCCATGTAGATATGCCTGATATCTACCTTAACCCCTGTCTCTGTCTCTCTATCGCTCTTTCTAAAGCAAAACACTGCCCTCTTGTGCCAAATGTATGGATATACTGTAAGTATATCAACAAAGCTCATTTAGGCAGAATTTAATCATTGTGAATAATTCATCATGGACAAGTCCACAAAATAGCAAACAATTCATATTGGCAACTACAGTTAGTATTCACCCAAGGAAGGTTAAGATGGGAGTGGCTTCATACTATATCAATATCCAATGACAATGTCAATAAAATGTAATTATTTGAGTGCACAGGGTTGTGACAGGAAGCAGTCAAGGTTATTAGCCATAATATTCAGGCACCTCTGATACAGCATAAACAACTGGAGAGAAGTATCAGAAAATCTGTGATGATTGAATCCCAGCCTTATTCACATGGTTTAGTGTCTGTTCATCTCCCTGAGCATTATGGCATATGAGGTCATGTTACATCATGAACATCGTCACAGTTTAAGGGCGTTGCTACTGTAGGAGGTATATGGTCAAATCAGGTGCCTGCACCAATATAATTCCATATCCATATTAGACTGAAGCTTGTTTTTTTTCTCACAGTTTTCACATAATTGATCAAGGCTGTTAACTTAATTTAATTTTGGACATACCTGCTGTATAAGTTTATTCATAAGATAATATGTAAATGGTGACTCGGGTGGAACAATCTAACATCAAGTCACCAATCTACTCCCCATGATTCAACCTTCAATCACAATTATTCTTTCAAGATAAACAAATATTATTGTATTTTGTTTTTAAGACATGATTAGCTACTCAGTTTATAGGAGAGAGAAAATGAGTCTTTATTGTCCATGTCACGGGAATGGTAGAATGACCTTTCTGTTGTCCATAAAGTGTAGTTACTGTTTTTCCTGTAGTTACTGTTAAATACTAATTGTGGTTACAGAGAAAGGGAAAGTTTGTGGATTTACTCATAACTTGCGTGAGTGGCTAGGTTTTTTAAGCCTAACAAAATCAAATCTGGGATTGAATTTTTCACTATTACATGTTTTTTTGTTTTGTTTTACCTCTATAGTATTTTGACTCCCTACTAACTTAAATCACAATCATAAAAAAAAAAATATTTTGTTCTTAAGACATAATTAGCTACTCAATTTATAGGAGAGAAAAGTCTCTATTGTCCATGTCACTAGAATGGTAGACTGAACTTTGTATTATCCATACTAGTTACTGGTCAGTATTTCTGAAACGTGGGAATTTCACATGTGAAATCATGTGTTTTTCCAATATATTTTTTTATTTTACCTTTATTTAACCAGGTAGGCAAGTTGAGAACAAGTTCTGGCCAAGATAAAGCAAAGCAGTTCGACACATACAACAACCAGACTTACACATGGAGTAAAACAAACATACAGTCAATAATACAGTCGAAAAATAAGTCTATATACAATGTGAGCAAATGAGGTAAGATAAGGGAGGTAAAGGCAAAAAAAGGCCATGGTGGCGAAGTAAATACGATATAGCAGGTAAAACACTGGAATGGTAGATTTGCAGTGGAAGAATGTGCAAGGTAGAGATAGAAATAATGGTGTGCAAAGGAGCTAAATAAATAAATACAGTAGGGGAAGGGTAGTTGTTTAGGCTAAATTATAGATGGGCTATGTACAGGTGCAGTAATAGCTGCTCTGACAGCTGGTGCTTAAAGCTAGTGAGAGAGATAAGTGTTTCCAGCTTCAGAGATTTTTGTAGTTCATCCAGTCATTGGAAGCAGAGAACTGGAATAATTCGTTTTGGGGGTGACCAGAGAGATATACCTGCTGGAGAGCATGCTACAGGTGGGTGCTGCTATGGTGACCAGCGAGATGAGATAAGGGGGGACATAACCTAGCAGGGTCTTGTAGATGACCTGGAGCCAGTGGGTTTGGCGACGAGTATGAAGCGAGGGCCAGCCAACGAGAGCGTACAGGTCGCAGTGGTGGGTAGTATATGGGGTTTTGGTGACAAAACGGATGGCACTGTGATAGACTGCATCCAATTTATTGAGTAGGGTATTGGAGGCGATTTTGTAAATGACATCGCCGAAGTCGAGGATCGGTAGGATGGTCAGTTTTACGAGGGTATGTTTGGCAGCATGAGTGAAGGAGGCTTTTTTGCGAAATAGGAAGCCAATTGTAGATTTAACTTTGGATTGGAGATGCTTGATGTGAGTCTGGAAGGAGAGTTTACAGTCTAACCAGACACCCAGATATTTGTAGTTGTCCACGTATTCTAAGTCAGAACCGTCCAGAGTAGTGATGTTGGACGTGCGGGCAGGTGCAGGCAGCGATCGGTTGAAGAGCATGCATTTAGTTTTACTTATTTAAGAGCAATTGGAGGCCACGGAAGGAGAGTTGTATGGCATTGAAGCTCGTCTGGAGGGTTATAAACACAGTGTCCAAAGAAGAGCCAGAAGTATACAGAATGGTGTCGTCTGCGTAGAGGTGGATCAGAGAATCACCAGCAGCAAGAGCAACATCATTCATGTATACAGAAAAGAGAGTCGGCCCGAGAATTGAACCTTGTGGCACACCATAGAGACTGTCAGAGGTCCAGACAACAGACCCTCCGATTTTACACACTGAACTCTATCAGAGAAGTAGTTGGTAAACCAGGCGAGGCAATCATTTGAGAAACCAAGGCTGTCGAGTCTGCCAATAAGAATGTTGTGATTGACAGAGTCGAAAGCCTTGGCCAGGTCGATGAATACGGCTGCATAGTAATGTCTCTTATCGATGGCGGTTATGATGTCGTTTAGAACCTTGAGCGTGGCTGAGGTGCACAATATGGGACTTTGAAAAGCAGAGATGCTGAAGTGGTTCAAGAAGTGCCACACGAGTGTTAAATTCAGCCCTTGGGTGAAGATGAACATTCAGAGAAATATGTGTTCTATGATTTTGAGACAAATCAGCAGTCAGGGGTTCATTTGCCTATTTTTGTATCTACCATGACTTTCAAGGGTGATAAGTGGTCGGCAGAGGGGCCCAATTGTGCACTCCTCTTTCCAAAACACTTTAGAATACCCCAGTACAGAAACTTCACGATTATACCACACAATTATAGAGCCTATGACTCCTACCTTCTTTTGAACCCCTTGATACAGCAAGGCATTGCACCCAGTGTCATAGCTCAAGGTAGTAAAATCTTGTGTTTTGTAGACCCCGCCTTCAACCAGAGATACATTGACAGTTTAAACCTCTTACCCATGAGATTGGCTCAAATGCCAAAGGTCTTGGGTTTTGAGAACTCTGTGAAAGGCCGTTTTCCCCACTTCTTCACATCTGAAGAGAATCTACATTATATCGGATCTTATCCCAGCCCTGAAATGTACGGGTGTGATCAAATGTCTCCCAAAGAGCGAGAGAGATTCATGACGTGGTACGAGACAGTAAGACATAACACTGTTGATTTCCATAAAGAGATGGAATCACACTGTGACAATGATGTGGTCATACTTCGTGAAGGATGCCACAAATTCAAACAGGTAATCAAAGATGCAGGCATTGACCCCTGGAGTTGTACAACTATTGCATCGGCATGCATGAAAACCTATCGTACACACTTTCTACCTACAGCATCTATAGCTATCCCCTCGTCTGACAACTACCAACGCCAAATCATACTCTAGTGGGACCATTCAATGGTTGGAATACTTGGCCCAGGATAAAGACATTTTTATTCAACATGCTTTGAATAGGGGTGAGAAGGCGTTTGGGCCTTATCATGTAGATGGATACATACAGATTGACGGTGTTGCGACCGTGTTTGAGTACAATGGTTGTTTCTTCCACGGTTGTAAATCTTGCTTTGCGCCCCAGGACATGTGTGTCCTAACCCAAAAGCCTTTGGGGTAATGTACCAAGAGTTTCAAGACAAATTGGAATCTTTACAGGCTGCTTACAGGTTAAAAGTGAATGTGATGTGGCAGCATGAGTGGACCGCACTCAGAAAGTCTGATCCTCATGTTCGAGCCTTCCTTTCCAGCTTTGACACACCAGAACCCTTGGAAACACGACAGGCCTTGCAACCCGACGAGACAATAGGATATGTAGATTTTACATCCCTTTATCCTCATGTAATGAGTTCCTCATGCTGTTCTTTGGGGCATCCTGAAATTATTCACAGCGACTTTGACTTACCCCAAAACTATTTTGGTCTATCAAATCAACTGTCTACCCTCCTAGGGGTTTGTTTATACCAGTGTTGCCTTTCAAGGAAAACGTTTCTTTCCCCTTTGTCACACCTGCAGTGAAAAAAACAACCAGGAAAAGCCTTGTGATCACTCAGATCAAGAAAGAGCCCTGACAGGTGTATGGGTCACAGTTGAATTCTCTAAGGCTCTAGAGGTGGGGTATCGTGTGGCCAAAATCTTGTGGAACTTTTCCAGGAAATCGGACACTCTTTTTAAAGAGTATATCAAGACCTTCTTGAGATGCAAGCAAATGGCTTCAGGCTATCCTGCATCGGTCAAAGATCAAGAGAGAAAAGACAGGTACATTCAAGACTATCACGACAGAGAAGGCATACTTCTTGACCCTGACAGAATAGAGGTCAACAAAACCAAAATAAATATGTTGAAATTGTACTTAAGCTTTCCCCAAAGAGAGTTTTCGCAGAGATGCAATATGTCAACATCGATCATTAAAGACTCCGAAGAATTTTGGGGATTTGTTTTTTCGGACCAATACGAAATGTCACATTTTCATTCTTGAGTCAAGACATTGCCCTGGTGCAATGGAGATGTAACAAGAAGTGGGTTCTACCCCCGGGTAATGCAAATGTGTTCCTTGCAGCATTTACCACGGCCTATGGCCGACTTGAACTGTACACCCTCATGGAGCAGCTTCAGAGATGCGATATGTTTCATTCCCCTTTTTTCGCACCTTCTTTACCACGACACAGACTCTGTGGTCTATGTAAGTAAACAGGGTGATTGGAACCCCCCACTTAGAAACTATCTGGGTGTTTTAACGAGTGAACTCGAAGATGGTGACCATATCACAGGATGGTCCTCCTGTGGTCCCAAAAGCTATGTGTGGTGTTGAAAGTCAAAGGCGTGACTCAAAACTATGAAAATGCCCCACGTGTAAATCACACGCTTGGTCGAGGGGTTCATAAACAACCGGAATAGTGACTTGGAGATTTTGGCCTCCTACAAAAAAATTGTTAGGGATAAAAAGGGCTTCCATCTAAGGAATACCCCACTTACTAAAAGATTCAGGGTAGTCTATGACAAGAGACTGCTTTTGCCTGACGGGACCACATTGCCCTTTGGCTATTGACTTAAGCTATAAGCCACAGTGTGTCTTAAAGCTTAAGATATAATGGCTGCTGTAGAAGGTTTTGACCCCGGGTTGCAAGTACCATTTTCGGCCTTCATCGCAGGCCCATCTAATAGTGGTAAAACTTGTTTTGTAAAAAGTATTTTAGAGAATTCTGGACATGTGTTATCTCAAAAGCCTGACAATATTGTGTGGTGTTATTTGTGTTATCAACCTTTGTATGATGAATTGTTGAAGAAAATAAAAATCAAGTTTGTTGAAGGAATACCTGAATCCCTGTCTGATGATGAACTTCTCCCTCCTCATAAAAACTGTTTGGTTTTCTGCTGGTTTTGGACGATATGCCATTTGCAGGTAGTGAACATCCTGAAATTGCACAAGCTTTTACCCAATATACTCATCATAGAAACCTGTCCGTGCTTTACTTGGTGCAGAATGTGTTTCACCAAGGTAAAAATAGCCGCACCATCAGTTTGAACGCCAATTACATGGTTTTGTTCAAAAATCCTAGAGACAAACTACAAAGTAACACTCTAGCTCAGCAGAGGTACCCGGGAAGGAAATCATACTTCATGGATATCTATGAGGACGCTACAAAAGCACCATTTTCATATTTAATCGTGGATTTTAAAGCAAATACTCCAGAACACCTGAGGCTACGAACCGGTCTGTTCCCATGGGAGTGGCCGGCTGTGTACATTCCTAAAAAGTAACCGCTATGTCTCTGCGTTTAAAAAGAAACATGCCCCTCTTGAGAAGCCTAGTTGGGGCTACAGCTAAAGAACGGAATGCCATCTTGGGTCACTGTTCTTCAGATCTCACATTATCCCTATGTGAGATTGCTTTGAATCTTCTCAAAGGACGCATTCCACTCACCCTGACCCAATTAAAAAAATCAAAGAGACAAAATACTGCGATCAAACTCTTTTCCAATAAAAGGGCCAGTCTTCAACAGAAAAGACATAGTTTTCTTCTACCTTTACTAAGTATAGCCGTGCCCTTCATCACCAGCCTTATTGCAGCCCGACGTGGGGTTGAACACAGAGTGTGAAGGCCAATAAAATGTACTTGGTGCCTCAACAAGAGTTGGATAGAGTTGAACAGCAATAACAGGGTCCTGAAAATATCAGACAAACAGCGGGAAATGATTTGGATACTGCCATGAAGGATATTTTGAACCAAAAAGGATTGAACCCCTATGATAAGGTCCAAAACTACACAAACCTCTTGCAAAGGTATTTGGCCTTGGTAAAACAAGGTGAGAGAGACCAACCATTTAACGCTTTCCCTACCGGACCCTTTAAAAGATGATACGCCTAGCGAGAACCAAGCCGCTGTAATGCCTGTACCTGCGAGCTTACCGGCTGAAGATCAAATGTTGAAGATAAAGTTATGCAGGACATGTTGACCCATGTTCCGGCACGTAACAGGAAAAAATGTCAGATACATTGTGAACAAGATAAAAGACTCAAAGGGGACCGCTACTTGGAATGACAAAGGAGAGTTTATCTTTCAGGGCGCTGTTGTCAAGGGTTCACATATGCTTGACTTGCTTAAAAGTACCACGGCTGCCCACAAGGTTGCTGATGACAGAAGACCTCCCGGGTGGCGTAAGTTTCTTAAGGCCCTGGCAATCCTCAACATTCCCCTCTCGGGTGTACCCAACTATAAGCTTCGTCAACAGATTCAAGCTTTAAAACAAAAACCTTCAACAAGCTACAGCACCCCTAAAGATACCCCAACAACCCCTCCCCTATGAAAGGGATGATGATCACTCATTTACCCCCTGAACGTCTCCGGACCTTTTCCTAATCCCGATCTCTCAGGGTGGTTAGACTTTTGAATGACTGATTAAATTCAATACATTTTATTTGAAAAATTAAGCAATTTAACATTTGTGGCATTCTTGAAACATTTGACATGAACATAAGCCTGGATTACATCGTCTTAAAGGACACAGATTTTAACACTCTTGATATTTTCTAACAAAACAAGCTACAACGTTGTCATTACTTCTTAAATCATCATTAAAAAGAGACATAACATCATAA
Source organism: Oncorhynchus keta (assembly GCF_023373465.1). NCBI lineage: Eukaryota > Metazoa > Chordata > Actinopteri > Salmoniformes > Salmonidae > Oncorhynchus > Oncorhynchus keta. The sequence goes on along the minus strand of NC_068454.1, from coordinate 72,365,313 downwards.
CAAAAGTAACTCCCCGGGCTCTTTGGCATAGGTAGAATACACAGTGTTGACCACATGTAGTGGAAAGGTTATCTTGCATTTTTTTCATGCTGTAGTACGGATCCGTTTTTGGTCAAAAACTCTTTCATAGATTTGGGGAAATGTGAAAAACCAGGGGGGAAAAGTTTCGATTTTTCTTCCTCCATCGTCTTCTAACGTCACAGCTAGCCAATGTTCACCCGGCATGTGTTTAGGATGGGTATTGACAATAAATATGGCCGGCCGCTCCAGCCATTTCTCAATAGGTAATTCATCACAAGCCAACACTCCACAAAATTGTTTTCCAATCAATCGGCTCATGAGCCCTTCCAAATCTTGGGTATTCATGTCTTTGCTCAACGATCCTTAATAAATAATCCACTAAGACCTGTCTTCGGGCATTCACTTCCAAGATTGAATCAGAGCATGCATAAACAATCATGCTAACTGTACAGGCTAAAGATGTACGGAAACACATTTCCAGCCCGAGGTTAACTTGGGACACCACAGACAGATTTCCTGAGGTGTCATCATCAGGTGATAAATTGAAAGCATACAATGTATAACCCTCTGCAAAATAATTTTTGTCAATAGGTAAAGAGAGATCTTTTAGATGCCTCCCGGTAGCCAGGAATAGATTGTAAAATTCTCGCACAGATATGTTGTTATTAAATTGTGGTTGGAAAGCCTTAGCAGGGACCTGACGTCAGTCCTGACCGAGAGCTACATACTCTGCATTGAAGTGTTGAAAATTAAATGGGTTTTTATGTAAGCTGCCCGTATTAGAGGCGTGATCAACCAAACCTATAACAATGTATCGGGGTAAAGGGCCTAGAAAAAGGTTTTCTTGACTGCAGATTCTACTGCCCCCAGGTATGCTAAAGGTTTTCATGGTAATTCTTTGGAGAGGGTAAAGGGCATTTCCTTTCATCAAAGCCTGTGAGTGACCCAGACGAACTGCCGGAGACACTTTAATAAAACGCGTTGCCTCCAACACTTTTAAACTAAAGTCACCGTTCTGGGCAGACATCAGACAAAACTCATCCTTGGCCCTGGTTAATATTAGTCTTAAATCAACCGAATTTAAGAGTAAACGTTCTTGAAAGAAAATGTCAGAGTGTATAGGCCCTAGCAGATGAAACTCTCGAGATTCAGCACAGTAGTGAGTGCGTGCCTCATGTCCTTTGTTTGCACCGGTGGAAGGGTCTATCGATTCCATACAGACTCCTGCAGTATCCTTGCTAAGCAGCCCGGCGGAGTAGTTGAGTAAACACTCCATGATGGCCCTATAAGGGTATGTGGCACTGCTTTGACTGATTAGGCGTTCACCCAAAGTCACATCCACTTGGGAGAACATGGTGGCCAAGGGCCTATGAGACTCTCTTTGGCATCGTCTGCAATATTCGTACCATCTCTTTTGGTCACTTTTAGATGTAAATGGTCCTTCTGTGGCTCAGTTGGTAGAGCATGGCGCTTGTAACGCCAGGGTAGTGGGTTCGATCCCCGGGACCACCCATACGTAGAATGTATGCACACATGACTGTAAGTCGCTTTGGATAAAAGCGTCTGCTAAATGGCATATATTAAATGCACCAGGGTGTTGTGGAGGTCCAGATAGTTGTCACCGTGGCCTGGTATGAAAAATTCTATAGGACTGTTGTCTGTAATGGCAGAGAGTGGGGCTATCTCCACATAACTCAACCTAACTTCTTGATGCTACCCATCCCTGTAGCAGGATCATTGTCGCCAGCATAGCGCAACAGTCAAATAATATTACTAACAAATATTCATATTCATGAAATCACAAGTGCAATATTGGGAAACACAGTTTAGCCTTTTGTTAATCACCCTGTCGTCGCAGATTTTGAAATTATGCTTTACAGAGAAAGTAATCCAAGCATTAGTGTAAGTTTATCGATAGCCTAGCATAGCATTATGTACACATAGCATCAGCAAGTTTGGTCACGAAAATCAGAAAAGCAATCAAATTAACCGTTTACCTTTGATGATCTTCGGAGGTTTTCACTCACGAGACTCCCAGTTACACAGAAAATGTTCCTTTTGTTCCATAAAGATTATTTTTATACCCAAAATACCGCCGTTTGTTTATGTATAGGGTTGTAGATCAAGAGTATTTACATATTGTTCAGGGTTAGGAGTTCATTCAACTCCGAGACGATCCTGTCGACGGTTCTATAGAACCCTTTAAGGTTAATACGTTTCGCAGGTTCCCGATATCCTTTTGCAATAAAAATCACGGTCCTTATCCTTGATATTATACCAACTATGTGGGTATGTAATCTCGCTGAGACCTACTTCCCAGGCCTCTGATAACTCTATAGGCGTTGGAAAATTGGTTGTATAATTCAAACTTTGGTTATTATGATATATATGTGCTGACACATTACTGGGGAGAGTCAGGTAGAAGCCGCTGTGTTCCATGATGCACTCCTGTGTACACACGAATGATGTTGTATTTATCATGCATGAGGGTTTAAGTTAACCCCTGATGCCTCCACCACATCGTGCTCTAATACCCAATTTTTTTACTTTCGGGGCCAGTTTTTCCAGTGGACCAGCACCCATTTTTTTTTTTACCCTTCTCTCTTTTGATCTAGAATCTCCTCCATATGAAAGACTTTGTCTTTACCCAACTGTACCTTCTGTAATTCCTTCTCATAAAAAGATACCTCTATAAGCTCCCCGTCATAATCTTTTAACTTGTAGACAGAGGGTATGCGCGGTAGACATTTGGTAACGGCGAACACCTCATCGCTGTAACCTTGCTCATATTTTTTTTGTCGAAAACACCCCTCAACTTGGATATACGTACCAAGTCCCCCACTATGATTTTAAAATCAATTTTTTCTTATGGCGAAGGGGGAACAAACTGTACAGATTTTTAAAGACTTGAAAAGAGTTTTCAGAAGAGACCTCGGAGGGCTTCATCTGTATACTCTTATGGTAGCTGTTGTTGTACCCCTTTACTAAATCTTGAACTATATCGATATATGTATGAGTGTTGTGAGCTGTAAAATATCGCCACATCCGCTCCTTCAGAGTTCTGTTAAAGTGTTCAACAACTGAAGCTTTTAAATCTGAGCCTGTAGCAAAATGTACTATATTGTGCTTCTTCATGAGTTTCTGAAAAGTATTATTAAAAAATTATTCTGCACTTTCTTGGGGGCTCTTCCTTCCTTCAAGATAGAGTCAAAGGCCCGGGTCACCTCTGCCCCGTTCTTATTTTTTAAGACCCTGACAAATGCTATTTTAGAGAAAATATCTATAACCGTTAGCATGTAGCGATTTCCATCATTTTTATCTGCAAGGGCCTGCATGTCACATAGATCCGGGATGAGTAGAAAAAAATATATTTCTTGGAAATTGTTTTCGTACAGGTTTATGTAGAGTATGAGCATCCCACTTATTCACTTGAGCAGCGCTTAACCGGCTACCTGTTTCTTCAGCTATAGCTCTCTGTAAACACTCCTTACCCCCATAAGACCCAGGGTTAGAAGGAGTATAATTTTTTGTTTTCAACATCTGCTCCGCCATCCTTCTTGCCTCTCTCAGGTACAATAACGTTAATGAGCCACTTCAAATAACGACATTTCATTTTCATTTTGAATTTTTATTTTTGCAAACATCAAGTATTACGTATACAGACAATTCAGGATACGTTGCAGGATACTTGTCACCGTTTTCTCAACGATCCCAGCATGCAACACCTTGTATATTTGTATTAGATTTACAGACTTGTGTCGCTGAATTTTTAAAACAAACACATCCGCTATATAAGTATATAAACAACAAATATGATACAGGTCACAATGAAATGGCGTTTCAAACAAATAAAATCTTAGACAAATTTGTTTCTAGTTCTTCAGAATCATCCACAAGACGGGATGGGATACCAGTTGTGTCCATTGTAGACTCTCGCCCGTATGTCATACATGATTCGCTCCATTTTCAGCACACGCTCTACATTAGCCCAGGTATTGAGTGTTGTGTAGAACGATACATTGTTCACTTTATTTTCAAAAATTTGATGCATAACATTTGTAAGTTCTCTCAAAATATTTGTTTTATTTATTCTCTCTAACATCGTTGTTGTTCTGCGTCGGTCAAGCCGCCATTTGGGTGGAAAGGTAACTTTTGAAAGTGCCATGCTTAGATTTAAGGATGTCTAATATTAAATTATTTGCAAACAGCAACAGTTTCGTTGCGAACAAAACACTCTGGTTTGACAGTGGAGAAAGATGGTAAGAATGCCCATTTCTCTGTCCATTCTTCCCTGAAACGTCTATTTTCATTATCTAACTTTCTTTTGAATCTTTTTCAGAGGACATATCTTGATTGTAAGACGTTTTCCCCTAATAAATGCACAAAGAAATATAACAAATTTAATAGACATTGGTGATTTTATCAGTGTAACCAAAACAAACATTTTAAAACATATTATTGACATTGAACTGTTTATATAGCATACTAATCAGATGAAAATGAGCTGGCAATTTTAGTCTAATGAAAAATATCAAAAAGGAAAATGATGTGGCGTGGGGAGCGTTGTAATTCTACCTCGTTTATTTGCTGAAAATTATTTTAGAATACAGAGATAAAAAAAGGGTCAGTGACATGGAGTATTTCACAGCTACCCCCCTACCTTTTTCAATTTCCACCTGAAGACATATCCATATCTAACTGCCTGTAGCTCAGGCTCAGAACCAAGAATATGCATATTCTTGATTTAATTGGCGAAGTTATACATTTTTAATTGAATAACTATATACAAAATACCAAAATGGTATTCTAACACCCCCCACAAAAAATTGAGAAAAAACATGAAAAAATAACACTTTCAATATTTGGAAGACCCTCAGTCCTATACACAATCTTGTGCTAATGATGCCAGGTGTCATAGCAGTCCCTTTCTGCTGTAAAGCAGAGGGTCACCAAGCATGTGGTGCAGGTGATGGGGGACTTCATGCCTGCAGAAATAAATTTGGGCAGATGAACACCACTTGTGGCAGGAGCTGGATGAACCAGCTTCAGTGGGGGATGGACACCTTGGCACTGGGGGCTCCCATTTGGAGTCAGTGTCACTGTGAAAGAAAATGTTCAGCAAGAATAGTTTCACATACAGTGGGGCAAAAAAGTATTTAGTCAGCCACCAATTATGCAAGTTCTCCCACTTAAAAAGATGAGAGGCCTGTAATTGTCATCATAGGTACACTTCAACTATGACAGACAAAATGAGAAGAAAACAAATCAGAAAATCCCATTATAGGATTTTTTATGAATTTATTTGCAAATTATGGTGGAAAATAAGTATTTGGTCACCTACAAACAAGCAAGATTTCTGGCTCTCACAGACCTGTAACTTATTCTTTAAGAGGCTCATCTGTCCTCCACTCGTTACCTGTATTAATGGCACCTGTTTGAACTTGTTATCAGTATAAAAGACACCTCAAACAGTCACACTCCAAACTCCACTATGGCCAAGACCAATGAGCTATCAAAGGACACCAGAAACAAAATTGTAGAACTGCACCAGGCTGGGAAGACTGAATCTGCAATAGGTGGCAGCTTGGTTTGAAGAAATCAACTGTGGGAGCAATTATTAGGAAATGGAAGACATACAAGACCACTGATAATCTCCCTCGATCTGGGACTCCACGCAAGATCTCACCCCGTGGGGTCAAAATGATCACAAGAACGGTGAGCAAAAATCCCAGAACCACACGGGGGGACCTAGTGAATGACCTGCAGAGAGCTGGGACCATAGTAACAAAGCCTACCATCAGTAACACACTACGCCGCCAGGGACTCAAATCATGCAGTGCCAGACGTGTTGATGGGTAAAGAGAGATTTGCACGTACATTTTTGCAAGTCAAAGGCACAATTCCCTTTACCCAAAGTACCCATTCATGTGAATGTAGACCTATGTATTTTACAGGAAGTGAGCTATAATCATCAATGTCATGACAACATAATGAAAGAGCCCTAAGCTTTAATTTATAAGATTCATAATGTTAAAATACCATAATCCAATTGGTAGCATATTACATAGGAAATGCATGCTTGGTGTATAATTTACAATGTTATAATGCGTGTTAACTGGTGATTTCTATCCTTTGGTGGGCAAATTTCACAATTGAATTGATTTATAAATGGTGGCTTTGATCACAGTTTTGAGGTTTAGGTTGCTTGATGTTTATAGCTAGCTAGCAGTACACACAAATATAGTTGTGCAAATCTCTTCACCCGCCATCAACACCAACAATCTCTGAAATCCTCCTCCATGATTTTGTCTCGTGTTGTAGCAAAACAAAATCATATAGAATTGTAAAACCAGAGAGTGATTGGCTATCCTCCAACTTTTTGTCACATACACATGGTTAGCAGATGTTAATGCGAGTGTAGCGAAATGCTTGTGCTTCTAGTTCCGACAATGCAGTGATAACCAACAAGTAATCTAACTTAAAATTCCAAAACTACTGTCTTATACACAGTGTAAGGGGATAAAGAATATGTACATAAGGATATATGAATGAGTGATGGTACAGAGCAGCATACAGTAGATGGTATCGAGTACAGTATATACATATGAGATGAGTATGTAGACAAAGTAAACAAAGTGGCATAGTTACACCCAAACAAGGGCACTGCGTTCATCCACCTCTGGCCTGCTCGCCTCCCTACCACTGAGGAAGTACAGTTCCCGCTCAGCCCAGTCAAAACTGTTCGCTGCTCTGGCTCCCCAATGGTGGAACACACTCCCTCACGACGCCAGGACAGCGGAGTCAATCACCACCTTCCGGAGACACCTAAAACCCCACCTCTTTAAGGAATACCTAGGATAGGATAAGTAATCCTTCTCACCCCCCTAAAAGATTTAGATGCACTATTGTAAAGTGGCTGTTCCACTGGATGTCATAAGGTGAATGCACCAATTTGTAAGTCGCTCTGGATAAGAGCGTCTGCTAAATGACTTAAATGTACATGTAATGTAAATGTTAAAGTGGCTAGTGATACATGTATTACATAAGGATGCAGTCGATGATGTAGAGTACAGTATATACATATGCATATGAGATGAATAATGTAGGGTAAGTAACATTATATAAGGTAGCATTGTTTAAAGTGGCTAGTGATATATTTACATCATTTCCCATCAATCCCATTATTAAAGTGGCTGGAGTTGGGTCAGTGTCAATGACAGTGTGTTGGCAGCAGCCACTCAATGTTAGTGGTGGCTGTTTAACAGTCTGATGGCCTTGAGATAGAAGCTGTTTTTCAGTCTCTCGGTCCCAGCTTTGATGCACCTGTACTGACCTCGCCTTCTGGATGATAGCGGGGTGAACAGGCAGTGGTTCGGGTGGTTGATGTCCTTGATGATCTTTATGGCCTTCCTGTAACATCGGGTGGTGTAGGTGTCCTGGAGGGCAGGTAGTTTGCCCCCGGTGATGCGTTGTGCAGACCTCACTACCCTCTGGAGAGCCTTACGGTTGAGGGCGGAGCAGTTGCCGTACCAGGCGGTGATACAGCCCGCCAGGATGCTCTCGATTGTGCATCTGTAGAAGTTTGTGAGTGCTTTTGGTGACAAGCCGAATTTCTTCAGCCTCCTGAGGTTGTCTGTGATGTGTATGCCGAGGAACTTAAAACTTGCTACCCTCTCCACTACTGTTCCATCGATGTGGATAGGGGGGTGTTCCCTCTGCTGTTTCCTGAAGTCCACAATCATCTCCTTAGTTTTGTTGACGTTGAGTGTGAGGTTATTTTCCTGACACCACACTCCGAGGGCCCTCACCTCCTCCCTGTAGGCCGTCTCGTCGTTGTTGGTAATCAAGCCTACCACTGTTGTGTCGTCCGCAAACTTGATGATTGAGTTGGAGGCGTGCGTGGCCACGCAGTCGTGGGTGAACAGGGAGTACAGGAGAGGGCTCAGAACGCACCCTTGTGGGGTCCCCGTGTTGAGGATCAGCGGGGAGATGTTGTTGCCTACCCTCACCACCTGGGGGCGGCCCGTCAGGAAGTCCAGTACCCAGTTGCACAGGGCGGGGTCGAGACCCAGGGTCTCGAGCTTGATGACGGAGCTTGGAGGGTACTATGGTGTTGAATGCCGAGCTGTAGTCGATGAACAGCATTCTCACATAGGTATTCCTCTTGTCCAGGTGGGTTAGGGCAGTGTGCAGTGTGGTTGAGATTGCATCGTTTTTGGTTGTGCTTGTCTGAAACTAATGACAGGCGGAACTGTTTCATGGGTGGGAGATTTTTAAGCAAAGATCTACTACTCACGTGATTGGTGACCTCCGACAGCGGTGTCAGCATTAAATTTGCATAAAGTTGAGCTGAACTTTTACCCGCGTTCTACCCGCAGACACATTAAATTGTTAAAACAAGGAACGCTTTGCCTTCCCGTCGCTAGGGCTGTTGAATCAAGTATATCTAATGGGAACAACACAAAACGAAAACAAATAGGAACGCTTTATCGTTGTTTTTTTTACAGACATGTTTGACGGTCGAATAGCAATTCATTGGATATCGACCAGTACAAAAGTCATAATTAATGCCTAATAACGTTACAACCAAATTACATGTGCTGAGCCTGTTGAAGCTATTACATTTTTTTAAATGATAAAAACAGAAAGCAATTCCACTCATTCAATTGGAACAAGTGAATTTGACTTAGTAGACAAGCAAAACCATTGTCTATGGTATTTAAGACAGTATTGCTGCCGAGGGTTGTCATTTGGACTAGAACAAACCATAAACATGCGGACTTCCTGCTCTTGCATATACTGAGTTACAGTCTGTGATGTTTAAATACTGGAATGGACATTTTGAGGTGAAAGAACAGGATGTCATTGTGCTTCATGTACTATTGAATCTAAATAGGTGCTTGGTTGATGTGTGAAAGTGTTAAACTCCCTGTCCTGACATAAAAATGCATAAACACCATTGCAGAACACTTGAGGTTTTATTCCCTTAACTATCTATGTTGGCTATGTTTTGTACAGATATGAAGGTGGGTTTCAATCTCAAGACCTCAAATCCCAAATATGGCAGCACACGGTTTATATTGTTGCACACAGTATAGATACCTTCACCAATCTAGATCATACATTAGGCTACACCCAGCCACACAACATAAGCCATACTTTACAAAACTCCACTTTCCTGTGGGTGGTGTGTTTATTAATGTGTTATTATAACCAGAGAATATCTCTCTGGTTATAGCTGTGACAGAACACATGTGTCTCTCTTGGTGACCCCATGCTGGCTGATATTATAAAATCAAGACAACTATCCCATCCTATGCTCAGAGGTGAAGTACAGTGATTCAAGAAACAGTGTTTTGTGGGTTATTTCAAATTTTATTACAGTTTTAATTAGCTTAATCAGATCTCCATTGCTCAGATTTCTTGCACATGAATTACACTCAACATAGCTCAGGGACAATTGGTCAAATTAGTCAGTTGTCTGACCTCTTCTAGAGCAAAGCATGTGTTTGGTCAAGTTCTGAAGGGATTTGAAGATCAGCTCCCTCAGTGATGTCATCGGTATCATTCCAATCAGAGTATAGTCAAAATGGTGGGAGTTCACATTATATACAGCCAGTATCTGTGTCTGACAAAGAGCAATCATTTGTTCACAGTTGTCCTTGGCGCCACACCATGGACAATCTAGTTATAGACTTACTGACAGAGTATGTCCACTGTATCTGAACTGTTAGACATCACATAACCTCTTTAGGGTGCCTATAGGTATTCTTATACAAGCTACTACATTTTTCATACAGTGAGAAAACATGACCCTCAATCCAATTGATTATTAGAAATAAAAATACATAATTACATCCAAAACACAGCATTGTAAAAGGCAATAATGCAGCAATTAAACTCTCCATATAATTGTTTACATTTTCATTGGCTGGGGAGGGGAGGAAGGCCAACATAGAAGTATCTTAATCAAGAGAGGACATACAAATGTGTGTTCAGTCACTACAGTATACACCATTCTACGTCTGCTAAATGCTGGTAGGAAAACCTTGAGTCTTTGGGGAAACACAGGCAAGCTTATTCTCTTCTATGGTTTCAGTAGTATCGATACAAGGTTCAACTGACTTAAACTGTGAACATACGTTTTTCACGAAACAGAGCTGTACAAATTATACAAAGACTACCTCAGCTCCTTAATTATCTTGATGCAGTAACCACAACCTGTGATTCCCACAATCCAAAAGCAATACATGGAAAATTCAAATCTCTGAGGTCAAGTATTTGAACTCATCTTCCCTATATTCAAAGCAGTGTTTGAATAAAAAAAACAGAATGGTTTGAGGGTGAGTCAGCCACATCTCTCCTCTGATGTGATCAATAATTGACTCCCTTGTGTCACCAGTGGTTTCATGGAGTACACAGCAGAACAACCTAGCCATGAGTTACAAATAAATTATGAACCTCTCCGGATGCTTCAGGACTGGTGGTGTTTTAAAAAGTAACATTTTCAGAATTCTGAGAGTAGTGAAAGATGATTGATTGGTTTTGGTTAGGATCATCTGTAGTACAGTAGACCAACAGTAGTTGCAGTTGACACTGTTGATTATGAAGAAACCTCCTACTGTGTATGTAACCATCCAACACGAAGAACTCTCTCTGGTAACAAAATCATGTAGTGGAAAATAAATTAAATATAAAAGCCATCCAAGAGGTCAACAATCAGCCATTGAAAAGGGGACAATCCCTTCTTATCTATATACAGTGCATGATATTGATCATAATAACTGTGACAGATGCATCAGTGAGATGCAACATCTCCCTAGTGGACTAACATTCAACTGGTTTATATACAGCGTCTATATGTTCATCCTGCCTGAAACCTGCTATGTCCCTAATAAAGATTCAACTTGAATTTGAAGCAATAAACTGAAAATAACTCACTAAGGTGTGCTAGAGCAAATATTGTGGTCCCACCCAATCTGAGCAATAGTCCATTCCTCGGCATACCTCCTCTACATGCAACTGTTACCCAATACCACCATGTTTGCCAACATCACTATGTTCCACAATGATGAAGTCCATTGTACCACAACAATGATTGACATCCCACTGTTCTCATTCAAACCTGCAAATAGTGGAAAGAGACATTCAGTGTTAAACTAGTGAGATAATGAGGAAGGTTTCGGACATGTAGCTTGTCTACTGATTACAGGTTTGTCCTTGGGATTCTACTAGGGGAGTGATGCACTATCGAAGAGGAAATGGAGTCTCAACGTCTACCTAAAATACATTCAGTCAGAAGTTAATTGTGTCACCTTGTGCTGGTTTTTACAACAGTCCGTTTTCAATCAGCCATGTTAGGAAAATGTTCTCTCTCTGAACAGCACAAGGTATTCTTCTTTTTTGTTATTATTCCATTACACTGATGCAAATTCATTCTAGAAATGTCTATTTTGAAGTCATATTTTTTTCTAAAGATATTACATTTCCATCTTATCAAAAGCAAAGAACAGGAACAACACAAAGACGGTAGCATCATACACCAAATCTGCATGCTTTCATTAAAATAATGGACTTCTCATTACTTTGTTACAATTCTTTTAGGTAGCAGTCATTCACTTAACTTAAATGGTACATTTGGTACATTAGTTCAATTATATAGTTCACATGACATGGAATAGGCTCTGGGTGCTGATTGTGTCAGATGTCACAGACTGAAGGATGAGGTTGGGCTGAACATCAGAAGACCACCAACCCATTTTTACTATGGATTGATAATATGTGTTGGTGTAAGTCATACCTAAGTAACAACTAAGTTAATCAAGCTTCAATACCTCACATTCCCAACCTCCTCATCTCTGCTTAACCTTTACAACTGTGCCTGGCTTTGAAAGAAGATGTCCTACATTGACTCATGGAGGTGGGGCTGGCTTGGTGGTCATCATGTCAGAGTCATTGTAGCTTTAGATAGAGAACCAGTTTGTGTGGAGTTTTAGATCAGCTGTACTATATTGTTTGGTCACATTTTACACCATTTATCTGAAGTGGAATATAATGAATCAGAGCTGTAACACAATCCAACAAAGAATAAACAGATGACATACACAACCAAACAAAATGCAGTGTTCAACATTGAGTCAGTTTCTGACAAATACCAATCCATTTAATTAAGAATAAGGGGGTCAACTCAAGCCATTCCAATGGCATTCCTATCCAAGTAGACAGGAGTGAATCTCTCCAAAGGAGATGATTGTTACACTGTGGCATTAATGTCCACCCCTTTATTCTAGACCAGAAGAGTAAGAGGATGGGTCAGTTGGTAATACGTCTCTGTTACTGGTTTACATTCCAAAAACTGATGTGGGGACATGGTTGGTCAGAGGTTTGGGGCATATACCCGCTATTTGCTTGTCAAGTTACATTAAAGTGTTGGTCGTAATGATACATCTTAATACATCATAGGGGGTGTGACTGGGACTGCCCCTAGGAGGGGAAGCAAGGAAAGGGAGCACCTCGTGTGATTGGGCATGACCGGGAGGCCACACCCACCACCTCAGTTCATTTGCTCAAAGAATTTGTAGGTGGGGTTTTCGTAGCCGTGGTTCTGCATCTTGTTTAGTTGGCGCTCCTCTGGGGTCAGCATGGGGTCAACCTGCTATGAGACACGGAGGGTCAAATGTCATACTGATACAGATACAGTACAATGCTACGGTATAAGGAAGTGCTATCAGCAGGAAGTAGGAGACACTATTGTGCTATAAGCATAAAGTGCCTCTCCTACCTGCCGCTGCAGGGAGAGACACTTTGAATACCTGCCTACGACAAGCCAACTGACATTTACTCCTGAGATGTTGCTCTGTTGCGCCCTCTATAGCCACCATGGTTATGATTTGAACCTGCTGGTCATCTATGAACAAAAATGATCTGGCCTTAATGGCCACATGCATCTCCACCCTGGACAACCCTCAGAGCCTGATCTCGCTCTAGGTTTCATCCTATAGTAGGTTTATGCTTTTTAGGGAGTTTTTCCTAGCCTCTAGGCTTCCATATCTGCATTGCTTTCTCTCTGGGGTTTTAGGCTGGGCATCTGTAAAGCACTGTGACAACTGCTGATGTAATAAAAGGTTTTATAAAATACATTTGATTGATTGTGTTTAGTTTTAGTTTAGTTTTATTTTACATACAGCTAAAAGCTGTACAAACAAAAAACTAATCAACAAATTGTGAGAATAATGGAACTGGAAGGGATGATGATCATGATGGATGATCAAGGAAGAAGGTTTATGACATTGAGATCGGATGAAGCCTTCGTCAGAGAAGTAAAAACAATACTTAAACCCACACAAAGCTGCCTGCCATCCAGAACCTCTACACCAGGCGGTGTCAGAGGAAGGACCTAAAAATGGTCAAAGACCCTAAAAATGGTCAAAGACGCCAGCCACCCCAGTCATAGACTGTTCTCTCTACTACCGCATGGCAAGTGGTACCGGAGTGCCAAGTCTAGGACAAAAAGGCTTCAACAGTTTTTACCAATGTTTACCCGGACTATTTGCATTGTGTGCCCCCCCCCCAACCCCTCTTTTACGCTGCTGCTACTCTCTGTTTATCTTATATGCATAGTCACTTTAACCATACATTCATGTACATACTACCTCAATTGGCCCAACCAACCAGTGCTCCTGCACATTGGCTAACTGGGCAATCTGCATTGTGTCCCACCAACCCCTCTTTTTACGCTACTGCTACTCTATGTTCATCATATATGCATAGTCACTTTAACCATACCGACATGTACATACTACCTCAATAAGCCTGACTAACTGGTGTCTGTATTTTATTTATTTTTTAATTTTACCTTTATTTAACCAGGCAAGTCAGTTAAGAACACATTCTTATTTTCAATGACGGCCTGGGAATCAGTGGGTTAACTGCCTGTTCAGGGGCAGAACGACAGATTTGTACCTTGTCAGCTCGGGGGTTTGAACTCGCAACCTTCCGGTTACTAGTCCAACGCTCTAACCACTAGGCTACACCGCCTTGCTACTCTTATTTTCACTGTTGTTTTATTTCTTCACACACACACACACACACACACACACACACACACACACACACACACACACACACACACACACACACACACACACACACACACACACACACACACACACACACACACACACACACACACACACACACACACACACACACACACACACACACTTGGAGCCTGTAAGTAAGCATTTCACTGTAAGGTTGTATTCAGTGCACGTGACAAATACACTTTGATTTGATTTCATGTGCAATAATGAGATCTACTGAAAGCATCAAAGTGTCCAGGTTCTGTCGGATTCCCTGCCTCCTACCTCCACGATGCCGTGGCTGATGGTGCCATACGGCTTCCTGCGCACCAGCAACAGACTAATCACCATCACCATGGCGATGGCCACAGCAACCACCAGCAACCCCACCATGGCCCCGCGGTTGAACGTCTCCAGGGCATCTGGTTGCTAAGGACAGAAACAGAAAAGGTGAAGAGAGGGCAGAAAGAGGGGAAGATGGAGAAATTAGAGGTTGATATCATCATGGGAATGACTTACAATACCACAAGAGGGGATGGGTCCGCCCAGCCCATCCAGACACTTATCTAGGTAGCAGACTCACCAGTTCATCGGTCTGGATCTCAGGAGACTTGTAGACCACCTGCTTGAGCTCCACAGAGGTGTTAATCTAGAGAGTGAGAGCAAGAGAAAGAGAGAGAGAGAGGGGGTTATTTAATAGGTCATTACAGAGGAAGTACCACAGAATTAAATAGAACACATTAACTACATATCTATGGGAGTTGACTTCCTGCTGTGGGAGGATGTTATAGTAAGTGAGTAAAAATGTAGCAGTTTATGATGTGGAGGCTGCAGTGCGACACAAGCCATTTTTCCATATACACACGAGGGGGTGAGATTTAAAGTGGGTAGGGATGAGGGAGAGATGATTGACATAATGTGTGTAAGCGTATCTCTTGGCTGTGCTGTAAACACAAGTGCAAGTAGGAGGCCATGTCTGTAAAGTGACGTGTATGTTTGCAATAAAAAAAATAGATGTTTCTCACTTTCTCCTCATATTCATACGTGGGGCTTCTCTCAGATGTGGCATAGTCATATTCGTCTGTAGAGGCTGAGTGCAGAGGCAGAAAACACACAGATTCAGCCATGATCAACTTCAACTTTTTCTTTCTTTAAAAATGACATTTTGGCAGACAAATATCACACTTCATGTCCCTTCCCTTTAACTCACCTTTCTTAGTGTTGGGCTGTGGGTCTTGACAGGACAGAAACAATAGAGAAAAGTAAAAATGTTAACTACTGCTTGTATTCAAATAAATTAATTCATTCCTGAACTATTTGAAGAGGAAACATTTTGTGTGTATGCGTGCATTCATGAGGGTGTGTCCATACCAATGTGGGGTGGGTAGGGCCTGTTCTGGAAGGCTCTCTCCTCCTCCTCCTCGTCATCCTTCTCCTCCTCACTCTCAGCAGGAAGTAGCTCCTCGGTGGTGCGTGTCTCAGAGAAGGAAGTGGTCATGAGCTCACTGATGTCTCCTCGCTCCGCCTTCACCAGCTCCTCTACAGGGAGGGAGGGAGAAACAAGGAGGTTTTAAACACAGGAAAGGTGTTTAGAGAAATACAATAAACTAAAGTGCTACCCAGCTTGATATACAGTACAGTATAATGTATTTACGGTAAAACGTATTTACACCTTATATACACCAATCCCTTATTTTCTGTTTGAGAGTTCCCTAGAGACATTACAAGATAATAATAACCTACTAATTAGATAATGTGTATTTGGAACTTTGAATGTCTTACAAAAGACATCATGATAAATGCTATCTTATCTCTTTCTAAATGTCTTATGAATGAACTAAAACATGAATATTATGACAAGGGCAGTAACCCCACATCCTGGTCTACATGGAGAGTAAAGAGGAGTGTAGCGTACGGATATCATCGTGCAGCTCCTCAGCCAAGGCAGGGACCTTGTAGAGTAATGCCAAGCTCTGGTTCATCCTCTCCTCAATCACATGGAGGTGGGTGTAGACCTGCAACCCCAAGAGATCAATGCTGGTTAGGTTCATTACAAGACAAAGCCCCCACAGAGTCTGAAAGTGTCATGTGTTGGTTTAATGTATTGACATTTACAAGTGAAAATGAGTTTGGCTGTTAAGGATGATTATGACATCAGTTTTGATCATTTTGGTAAAGGGGCAATCTGCAGTTGCTACATGCATTTTTGGACATATAAATAAAGTATATGTACCCATTGATTCTTGACAAATATAATTTATAAATGCCCCATGAGCTTAGTTCAACTGTGGTACCCCATTAGAACCCAACCTATAAGCTTGTTTTACTCCAATAGCCTCAAAAACATAATTGATATCATGAATGGTCAGTCACAGTATCCATAGCTCTGTCTATGAACTTGAGAGTGGTTACATTTCTCCAGCCCGATCCCTCAGCTTTTTACCGAAACAGGGGCGGGGATACACTTTTTTATTTATTGTTTCAACAGCTGATTGCCCCTTTAAGAGTTATTTCATGAGCATCAATTTTTCATGAAGCAGCATCACTGCTTAAGGAAGAGGTACAGTATCTTTTCATCCTAGTATATTCTAGTATATTCTCATTTCACACCTGGAACTTCATCTGCTCAGCTTTCTGGGGGTCGACGGCCTCAATATGCTGGTAGTGTCTCAGAGTGTGTCTGCGGTCCTTCTGCTCTGCTGCCATGTATCGCTTCAGAGACTGCAGCACCCGCTCCGGCTGTTGAGAGGAGAGGGATATTGTAGTCAGAGAATGGAGGGGGTGGAGAAGGTGTGGAAGAAATGAACAACACACTATAGTCCACTCATACTCTCTGCCTAACAAATATACACCGAGTATACCAAACATAAGGAACACCTTCCTAATATTGAGTTGCACCCCTCCCTTTGCCCTCAGAACAGCCTCAATTCAGGTCATGGACTCTACAAGGTGTCAAAAGCGTTCCACAGGGATGCTGCCCCATGTTGACTCCAATGCTTCCCACAGTTGTGTCAAGTTGTCTGGATGTCCTTTGGGTGGGTGGACCATTCTTGATACACACAGGAAATTGTTGAGCGTGAAAAACCCAGCAGCGTTGCAGTTCTGTACAGTAATGTTCTCTGCCTAAGAAAATGTAGATATCCCTGCTGCCCCTGCTGTCTGCGGACCTGTGGGGGCTCGGCCTGCACGGCGGTCAGGTAGCTCTCCAAGGCCAGTCTGCGGTTGTTGTTGAGGGTGGCCACCACGCGGGCCAGGTGGGTCTCCACCAGCCTCTGTCTCTCCCCTGCCACCTGCTCCTCCAGAGTCTGCAACACAGACTGGAAATGCTGGGGGGAGAGGAGAGGGGATCATTGTTGTGTTAATAGGTGTATGAGTGTTCATCTCCCATCTTTTCTTCCTTCTTTAATCCCCATCTCCTTTCTTCCATCCCCTCTTCCTATTTCATCTTCTTACCTCATTAAGGGCCTGGCGGTCAGACTTGGGCAGGTTCTTGGATTGGTTGTCAGCCTCAGCCCATTCCTTCATGATCTGAAAAGGCAAGATGCGTTAACGTCCTTCACACACACACACAAACAGATTTCCTCAGACAGGAATCCACTGAGGACCATTCTGATGTTTAAAATGCTCCATATCCGCCTCAATCTCCAGCTATTAAGAAAGTCTGTCTGTTTATGGGTATCCACTTGGCTTGGTTCACTTGAACAGTGGGACAATCTCAATTGCATACTCCTCACATCCTCACCTTCTCAAAACCGATTGGATGAGAAAACCAGCATCCCCCCTCCCCTGACCTTCTCCTCCAATGGGTTTTGAGAAGGAGTTGAGGAGAGAGGACACAAAGAGTATTCAATTGTGATTCTCCCAATATATTAATATTGCATTAAGACCTCACGTCAGGTCCCAGAGCAATTTTCCAACAGTGGGTTCTGTAGGAGATCACAGATATGGAAACAGCACAGCAGGCCTGGCCTCTTCTTATTGGTTCATTGCCTGTCCAAACCCGCCTCCCTGTCCACCTTACCTCATTGATACGTTTCATTCGCCGCTCCTCCAGGTCCATCTTGGCACGCAGGAAGTTGGCGTGTTCACTGTCGTCCCCTGGCATCTCGAAGTAAACATCCACGCCATCTGTGGGGCGAGGGGTGGGTACTACAGAGGAGAAGGAGGAGAGGGGGATAAGGAGAGAAGGGGAATGAGAGGAGGGAGAATAAAGGATGGAAAACAAAGGAGAAGAGAGAGCGAGACAGAGATACAGGCAAAAAGAGAGACAGGGGGAAGATGAGGGAGACCGAAAGATATCCCAATCATTGCCATTACCCGGAGAGAGAGAGTCAGACAGCCATTGATCCAGATAGTAGGGTGAACAGTCAGCATTATTGATTTGGAGACGTGTAGTGCTGTAAATACATCAGCCAGCCACTCCCATCTCCTATATCCAGCCAGACAGATAGGCATGGTGAGTGTGTGTGCGCATGCATGTGTGTGTATGCCCTTGCATGCATGCGTATGTGTAATCATCCTTAGTCTATTACAAAGATAGCGTGAGAGAGAGAAAGTATTGGAGATGCTAACTGGGCACTACAGTTCATTCCCCAGTAGGTAAGAGTAAGTGGGAGATGGGAGAGTGATGTCAGCATTTACCCAGTCTTTTTACTGCCCTGTTAACCACTAAGGGTAGCAACTACAGTCCATTCCCTTACTGAGACTGGCCTTTAGAGAGAAAGGTCCAGACTAGACACAAAACCTAGACACTACTTAATACCCCACTTCTCGACTTTTGTAGGTAAGAATATAGACAATATGGATAAAATTTCATCTAGGGCAAAGTGGTATTCCAATAAAGCTTATGCCCATGAAATCCTCTCAGATCTAGTTGAGAGGTGGTAAGTAGGGGCTAAGAATTGTTTCTGGACAGGGCGAAGATGTAACTGTGAAATAGAAGGTAGATGGTTACTCACGGCTGTCTCCCCTGGTCTGGGGTGGGGATGTGGAGGGGTTGCGACCAGTCTGACCCTGGCCTTTCTCATAGTAGAAGGAGTCTGTGTAGTCAGTAGCCTGGTAGGGGCCAGAGTCAATGGAGTACTCATACTCCTCTGGGTCTTTCACTGCTGCTGCTTCTGCAACCTCCTGCTGCTGCTGCTGCTCCTCCTCCTCCTCCTCCTCCTCCTCCTCTTCCTCCTCCTCCTCCTCATCATCCTCTACGGCCTCCTCCTCTTCCTCATCCTCTTCCACCACCTGCTCATTCTCTTCCACCATCTCATCGTCTTCCTCCTCCATGTCTGCCTCATCCACATCGGTGTCAGGAGAGGGGCTTGGGGAGGGTGTTGTCACTTTGACTCTGGGAATGGGGTACAAGGTCAAACATTATGATCATCATCATCTCCCCCATCATCACCACAGACAGCAGGGGTAATGGGACTCACCCTGTGTTGACTTTGACCTGAGGGGTGAGGGCCTGGGGTCCTGCTGGGAGAACATCCCCTCCCTCCGTCTCCCCTCTGCCACTGGACCCGCCCCTCCCCGGGCAGCACACATACTCCACCCCACGGAAACGTTCTCCGCACGGCAACAGCATCCCATAACTATGCAGCTCCAGACTGTCTGCTGTGCAGGCCTGAAACAGAAAGAGTGAGAAATGAGAGAAATCTGTTCAACATGGATCAAGATTGGAAAAGACCAAGGTGAACTAGAGAGAGATCAGGGGTGTATAGAAAAAGAGAGGAAATGTGAGTGTGATCAAAGGGAACTAACTAGCAGGAGGAATAGAACACGACCAGCATGATGAAGGTGAATTATAAAAACTACAACCTACATCACCTCCCCGGCATCCAATAAACGGCCTCACCTCCCCGGCCTCCAATAAACGGTCTCACCTCCCCGGCCTCCAATCAACGGCCTCCAATCAACGGCCTCACCTCCCCGGCCTCCAATCAACGGCCTCACCTCCCCGGCCTCCAATAAACGGCCTCCAATAAACGGCCTCACCTCCCCGGCCTCCAATCAACGGCCTCCAATCAACGGCCTCCAATCAACGGCCTCCAATCAACGGCCTCCAATCAACGGCCTCCAATCAACGGCCTCCAATCAACGGCCTCACCTCCCCGGCCTCCAATCAACGGCCTCACCTCCCCGGCCTCCAATAAACTGCCTCACCTCCCCGGCCTCCAATAAACTGCCTCACCTCCCCGGCCTCCAATAGACTGCCTCACCTCCCCGGCCTCCAATAGACTGCCTCACCTCCCCGGCCTCCAATAGACTGCCTCACCTCCCCGGCCTCCAATAGACTGCCTCACCTCCCTGGCCTCCAATAGACTGCCTCACCTCCCCGGCCTCCAATAGACTGCCTCACCTCCCCGGCCTCCAATAGACTGCCTCACCTCCCGGCCTCCAATAGACTGCCTCACCTCCCTGGCCTCCAATAGACTGCCTCACCTCCCTGGCCTCCAATAGACTGCCTCACCTCCCGGCCTCCAATAGACTGCCTCACCTCCCGGCCTCCAATAGACTGCCTCACCTCCCTGGCCTCCAATAGACTGCCTCACCTCCCTGGCCTCCAATAGACTGCCTCACCTCCCCGGCCTCCAATAGACTGCCTCACCTCCCCGGCCTCCAATAGACTGCCTCACCTCCCCGGCCTCCAATAGACTGCCTCACCTCCCTGGCCTCCAATAGACTGCCTCACCTCCCGGCCTCCAATAGACTGCCTCACCTCCCCGGCCTCCAATAGACTGCCTCACCTCCCCGGCCTCCAATAGACTGCCTCACCTCCCTGGCCTATATTAAACTCCTCTAGCTGCTCTCTCTGCAGATACAGTATGATACTGTATGTTACACTACACCCAGCTGGGTACAGTTAGCTTCCAGCCTCAGTCTTTTACTGTAGTCTACATTGCAGTTTAGTTATTGACTTAATTAGCCCAAGTCCAAGTTTAATGTCTCATAGAAGTCTATGCTAACTCTCTATAAAAGAGTCCTAGTGGTGTTAAAACCCAATTCAAACTTAAGAAATTAATTGAAATTTCATTAACTCTAATATAATCTTAGCTAATATAATGTCGCTCCACCGCACCTCCTTAGCTATGTTATGCCAGTAGACGTAGCTCTCACAGGCATCCATCTGTTCCTGGTGCAGGAAACGGCATCGGTCTGGAACCAACAGGGCTTCACTCACATACTCACCCACTGCAGAGCGAGAGAGAGGAGGGAAATGGAATGAGAGGGAGAATATTTTAATACTTTCCTTGGTTGTAACATTTTTTAATTGATAAAAAAACATTGATAAACATCCATAAACCAGAGAGCGAGAGAGAGAGACTTGAACTAGAAAGGTTCAGTATAATAATATAATGCCAACTCATTACAGTGCCTCTGAACTGTCTGGGCTGAGGAGGGGAGTGGAGATTGATCCAGAACACAATGGTGTGCTGCTGCCTGCAGTTCTACTTTCAATAGCTGCAGGCAGTCAGTCAAGGACAGAAAAATGTGAAATATGCTTAATTTCAGATTTTAATTTAAGTAATTTGATTCCATCGTTAACAATAGTGAAAATAATAACTTTTATACTTCACATGCTCTAGAGAAGTTAAAGTTGTATTTATTAACAAATAAGCAATATATTATGCATTATAAAGGTGTCGAGTATGATTAAAAATAACATTTTATTAGGGGCGGCAGGTAGCCTAGTGGTTAGAGCGTTGGACTAGTAACCAAAAGGTTGCAAGATGGAATCCCGAGCTGACAAGGTAAAAATCTGTTGTTCTGCCCCTGAACAGGCAGTTAACCCACTGTTCCTAGGCCTTCATTGAAAATAAGAATTTGTTCTTAACTGACTTGCCTAGTTAAATAAAGATAAAATATATATATATATTTTTTAAAATGTGTCACATGCGACGAATACAACAGCTGTAGAGACCTTACAGTGAAATGCTTACTTACGAGCCCCTAACCGACAAAATAAGAATAAGAAATAAAAGTAACAAGAAATTAAAGAGCAGCCGTAAAATAACAAGACTATATACAGGGGGGTACCGGTGCAGAGTCAATGTGTGGGGGCACCAGTTAGTTGAGGTAATATGTACATGAAGTTATTAAAGTGACTATGCATAGATGATAACAACAGAGAGTAGTAGCGGTGTAAAAGAAGGGGGTGGGGGGGGGCAATGCAAATACTCTGGGTAGCCATTTGATTGGGTGTTCAGGAGTTTTATGGCTGGGGATAGAAGCTGTTTAGAAGCCTCTTGGACCTAGACTTGGCGCTCCAGTACCGCTTGCCGTGCGGTAGCAGAGAGAACAGTCCATGACAGTTTTTAGGGCTTTCCTCTGACACTGCCTGGTACTTCCTGGTATAGGGGTCCTGGATGGCAGGAAGCTGGGCCGTTTGCACTACCCTCTGTAGTGCCTTGCGGTCGGAGGCCGAGCAGTTGCCATACCAGGCAGTGATGCAACCAGTGATGCTTTCGATGGTGCAGCTGTAGGACCTTTTGAGGAGCTGAGGACAAATGCCAAATCTTTTCAGTCTCCTGAGGGGGAATAGGTTTTGTCGTGCCCTCTTCATGACGGTCTTGGTGTGCTCGGACCATATTGGTTTGTTGAACTTGAAGCTCTCAACCAGCTCCACTGCAAGCCAGTCGATGAGAATGTGTGCATGCTCACAGATCATTACACCTGTACATAGCCCATCTGTAAATAGCCCATCCAACTACTTCATCCCCATACTGTATTTATTTATTTATCTTGCTCCTTTGCACCCCAGTATCTCTAATTGCACATTCATCTTCTGCACATCTACCATTCCAGTGTTTAATTGCTACATTGTAATTATTTCGCCACCATGGCTTTTTTATTGCCTTACCTCCCTTATCCTACCTCATTTGCACATGCTGTATAGATACTTTTCTACTGTATTATTGACTGCATGTTTGTTTATTCCATGTGTAACTCTTGGCCAGGTCGCAGTTGCAAATGAGAACTTGTTCTCAACTAGCCTACCTGGTTAAATAAAGGTGAAATAAAAAAATAAAAATGGGTATATCATTCAGGGCTAGGCTATGGGTGTATCATTCAGGGCTAGGCTATGGGTGTATCATTCAGGGCTAGGATATAGGTGTATCAGTACTTGATTGTATCAATATTAGGGTATTGGCATGTGGGTGTTAGGGTTAGGGCATGGGGAGAGAGGGATGGGGTGTGTGGGTAATTGGATTGAGGTGTGTAGGTAAATTAGCGGAGGTATATACAGTAGATATTGGGGCAAATGTCTGTTCATTTTATTATAGGCAGAGCACTGTATGTTCCCAGCACTCACAATTATTTGTACATCATTTCCATTAATGTAATTTTTTAAAGCAATTTGGATTACATGTTAGGGTTACTAATTGTATAAGATGTGCATAGTGGCATGTTTGGAAAAATGTGGGGACAAGTGGGTTAAAATTCAACACAGACTGAAAGACCTTTCCACCATTTTAATAGAGTGAAGCCCTTTGGTGCACCTGACAAAGCTTTGACAATAGAATCCATTCATATGAACTATTAGACATACTATGTCCGTTTCTATTATTACTTCCCCGAGGCTGAATTTGAACGCTACTTAACCATATAATGGAAATGACATGCTTTGTATTAAACATAATGATGACATGATGTTACTTATTAATATAATAAAGTTATCCTCCGATATGGGGTGGGTGATCATAGGGAAGTTGTGCAATGTTTTGAGTGATGTTTGTGTAGGGATATGCTGAAGATTAGAAGGATGATGATGATGATGATGCTGAGGGTGCAGACATTGCAGACGTGTTGTTCTTACCCTGGCAGCGGTAGGGCATGACGATGAAGGGGCGTGTCTGGCAGTGGCCCCAGCCCTTCTTACACCAGGCTGGGATGGTGACGGGGCTGGAGGACTCCTCCACATGGGAGATCTGTAGGGCTGGGTACATCTGGTTGGACAGATGGAAAGGCAGACAGATGGCAGGAGAGACAGACAGAAAGACAGAGGGAGGGACAGATGGATGGATGATATGGACAGACGGGACATCAAGGAGGAGAGAGGCAACAGGGTCAGACAAATGCAGAGGAGAAAGGAGGGTTGAGGGGGGAGGAGACATACAGTACAGACAGAGGGACAGAGGAGGAGAGGGAGAGAGGAGGAGAGGGCAAGAGGGAAATAGGAGGGGAGGGCAAGAGGGAGCGGGAGAGAGGAGGAGAGAGGATAGCACAATCAATAGGGAGAAAGGTAAAAAGGAGAGACTCATGCAACGGTCTGAAACACTTTGGCCCTAAGGATCTATTTTCTGACTATGCACGTCATACACTGATATTCTCCTTAAGTTGTAAGGAAAATTCCAGTCTGAAAACAAGTTGACCTATACAATCCCACTTCCAATTCTTTCAATAATCCCAATTTCACATCTGACTACTTTCAATTAAAATGTAGGGCAATGGTATAAGCACAGCTCTATAATGAGGTTTAATGGATTGAGAAATGTATTTGGCACGCTGTCTGAGAGCCGGATCCACAGACTTTGAGGAAAAAGGAACGCTTTTGTGGAAAAGCAATCACAGACTCATAATGAGCTGGGTAATCACATTACAGCCATTTCAACTGTGTGACTGCTGTTTTCTTTACCCACTGTGCTTCATTTAGCCACCAGGTGGCGTATGATGTCCTTTTATAAAAACTGTCTCCTTGCTCTTGTCGGGGAGGGGGAGCAGAGACTCTCTAATCAAACCAAGGCTGTGGCTAGCCCTGTCAGGCCATTGATATGCCTTAAGTTTGGCATGCAGAAGACTTAAAGGACTTAGGGGGATAAACGTGGCAGGAGGAAGATCGATGGATGGTAGTATTAATATTCAGGAAATATCAATAAATATTTCCTCCTGACCACCATCACTCTACTATATATATAGATTTGAGATATATATATATATATATTTGATAGGACAAGACAAACCAAGTATAACAGATTGGAAGATTAGGGTTGGTTACTCCTGCTCCTATTCATAATGTTGTGTGAGGTATCTATACCAGCCTGTCCACCCATTTAGAAAGTATTCACACCCCTTGACATTTTCCAAATGTTGTTGTTACAGCCTGAATTTAAAACGGATAAAATGTAGATGTTTTTGTCACTGGCCTACACACAATTCCCCATAATGTCAAAGTGGAATGATGTTTTTAAATGTTTACCAATCAATTTAAAATTAAAAGCTGAAATGTCTTGAGTCAATAAGTATTCAAACCCTTTGTTATGGCAAGCCTAAGTAAGTTCAGGAGTAAAAATGTGCTTAACAAGTCACATAATAAGTTGCATGGACTCACTGTGTGCAATAGTGTTAAACATTATTTTTGAATGACTACCTCATCTCTGTACCCCACACACACACAAATATCTGTAACGCCCTTCAGTCGAGCACTGAATTTCAAACACAGATTCAACCACAAAGACCAGAGATATTTTCCAATGCCTTGCAAAGAAGGGCACCAATTGGTAGATCTACTGGTAGATCTCAATTGGTGCCCTTCTTTGCGAAGGGATATATATATATATATATATATATATATATATATATATATATCCCTTGGAGCATGATGAAGTTATTAATTACACTTTGGATGGTGTATCAATACACCCAGTCACTACAAAGATACAGGTATCCTTGCTAACTTAGTTGCCGGAGAGGAGAGAAACCACTCAGGAATTTCACCATGAGGCCAATGGTGACTTTAAAACAGTTACATAGTTTTAATGGCTGTGGAGAATAAAACTGATCAACAACATTGTAGTTACCGTATGCCACAATACTAACCTAATTGACAGACTGAAAAGAAAGAAGTCTGTACAGAAGAAAAATATTCCAGAACATGCATTCTGTCCTGAATATGTTTGGGGCAAATCCAACACAACACACTACTGAGTACCACTCTCCATATGTTCAAGCATAGTTCTGACTGCATCATGTTATGGGTATGCTTGTAATCATTTGCAAAAACATTTTCACTTTTGTCATAATTTTTTTTTACTCCATATTGAATTCAGTTTGTAACAATAAGTCAAGGGGTATGAATACTTTCTGAAGGCCCTGAATCTACCACTATCTTTATATCCATAACCCTATCTAAAGTATCTGCTCTCTACTATGCTATTGCAACAGCATTGGAGATGAGCGGAGCATTACAGTGCAGTAGCAGTGCAGTAGGAGGTTGATCTCATAACCATAGCAGTGTTGTTGGCTCCTACCTCTTGGCAGTAGGACAGGATCTGATTGGGCTCTGTGAAGCAGCCCTGGCGGCCCTGAGGGTCAGGCTCCCATTGGCCAGTCTCAGGGTTCATGTGCAGCAGCTGACGCCCACAGAACATGGCAATCTGCGGCTCGGCCACCAGGGGCCCTGGTCCATTCACCTCAGCCACGGCCAAGGCCTAGAGAGAGGGAGGTAGATAGGGGGTGAGGTGTGGTAGAACGAGAAGAGAGAAGTTTAGAAATAGAAAGAGTAATAGATGGAAGGAGAGAGGGAGGAGAGAGAGAAATACTTTGTTATGATTGTCCTGAGAGAGAGTGTAATATTTACTGTTAATTTGTATTGTTTATTTCAATTTTGTTTATTATCTACTTCACATGCTTTGGCAATGTTAACGTATGGTTTCCCATGCCAATAAAGCCCTTGAATTGAATTGTGTGAGAGAGAAAAGAGTTGTCAATACAAACAAAGTGGTTGGATAATAATGAGTTTGAGAATGAAGGACAGGACCTTAGATTAGTCTAAATGTACCAGCTGATACAGTCTCTCTTATCTATCTCCCAACACAAACAATGGCTTAGCTGCAGAGAGAGAGTGTGTGTCTATGTGTATACATCGTTGCATCCATTCTCTGTGTGTGTGCATGCATTTATATACAGTTGAAGTCAGAATTTACATACACCTTATTTAAACTCAGTTTTTCACAATTCCTGACATTTAATCAGAGTAAAAATTATCTGTCTTAGGTCAGTTAGGATCACAACTTTATTTTAAGAATGGGAAATGTCAGAATAATAGTAGAATAGTTTCTTTCATTACATTCCCATTACATTCCCAGTGGGTCAGAAGTTTACATACACTCAATTAGTATTTGATAGCATTGCCTTTAAACTGTTTAACTTGGGTCAAACATTTTGGGTAGTCTTCCACGAGCTTCCCAGAATAAGTTGGGTGAATTGTGGCCCATTCCTCCTGACAGAGCTGGTGTAACTGAGTCAGGTTTGTAGACCTCCTTGCTCGAACACGCTTTTTCAGTTCTGCCCACACATTTTCTATGGTATTGAGGTCAGGGCTTTGTGATGGCCACTCCAATACCTTGACTTTGTTGTCCTTAAGCCATTTTGCCACAACTTTGGAAGCATGCTTGGGGTGATTGTCCATTTGGAGACACATCTGCGACCAAGCTTTAACTTCCTGACTGATGTCTTGAGATGTTGCTTCAATATATCCACATAATTGTCCTTCCTCATGATGCTATCTATTTTGTGAAGTGCACCAGTCCCTCCTGCTGCAAATCACC
This sequence comes from Oncorhynchus keta, assembly GCF_023373465.1. Lineage (NCBI taxonomy): Eukaryota > Metazoa > Chordata > Actinopteri > Salmoniformes > Salmonidae > Oncorhynchus > Oncorhynchus keta. The sequence continues at coordinate 72,337,673 of NC_068454.1, read as the reverse complement.
CCCACAACATGATGCTGCCACCCCCGTGCTTCATGGTTGGAATGGTGTTCTTCGGCTTGCAAGCCTCCCCCTTTTTCCTCTAAAAATAACGATGGCCATTATGGCCAAACAGATCTATTTTTGTATCATCAGACCAGAGGACATTTCTCCAAAAAGTAAGATTTTCTTTCCCTTGTGCAGTTGCAAACCGCAGTCTGGTTTTTTTAATGGCGATTTTGGAGCAGTGGCTTCTTCCTTGCTGAGCGGCCTTTCAGGTTAAGTCGATATAGGACTCGTTGTACTGTGGATATAGATACTTTTGTACCTGTTCCCTACAGCATCTTCACTTGCTCCCAAGGATGAACCAGACTTGTGGTCTACAATTTTATTTCTGAGGTCTTGACCGACTTCTTTTGATTTTCCCAGGATGTCAAGCAAAGAGGCACTGAGTTTGAAGGTAGGCCTTGAAATACATCAACAGGTACACCTCCAATTGACTCAAATGATGTCAATTAGCCTATCAGAAGCTTCTAAAGCCATAATGTCATTTTCTGGAATTTTCCAAGCTGTTTAAAGGCACAGTCAACTTAGTGTATCTAAACCTCTGACCCACTGGAATTGTGATACATTGAAATAATCTGTCTGTAAACAATTGTTGGAAAAATTACAGGTGTCATGCACAAAGTAGATGGCCTAACAGACATGCCCAAAACTATAGTTTGTTAACAATAAATTTGTGGAGTGGTTGAAAAACAAGTTTTAATGACTCCAACCTAACTCTATGTAAACTTCCGATATATATATATAAATATGAGGAGAGAGAGAGAGAAAAATGGACTTTCAAGCTAATGCATATACCATTTCGTCTCACACACTGTAGCTACAGTGAGAGAATATTGGCAGAGACAAAGCTCAGAAAAGATTTATACCAGATCATGCATTGAGTGACACCAAAAGCAGATGAATAAGCCTGATTTATCGACTGAAACTACGCCCTGATTTTGTTAGCAATGTTAAAAGTTGAGAATATAAAGATAGGAAATGTACAACAACTATACACTTTAAAGCTTGCTCCCATCTGCCCCTCTTTTATCCTCTTTCTACCACTCCCTCTATTCTCTCAATCTCTGGCCTACCGTTTCTCTCCCTTAGCTCTCTTGTTCTCTTTTCCTCTCTCGCTCTTTCTGCCTCTTCCTCCCCCCTCTCTCCCCCCCTCCCCCCTCCTTCCTACCCTCTCTCAACAGCCTGCTAGGATGTTGTTATTGATCATGGGATCCGTTCCATCTGCCTGCAGCCTGGGGGTCGGGCCCATGGGAGGCACCGTGGAAGAACAAACACCAGCCGGGCCCCAGCCCCGCTGCTCCCAGTCAGGTGTTAATACAAGCTCATTGACCGCCGGGCCACTTCAAGTACATTAACACACAGGAGAGGGAGGGAGGAGGGGTGATAGTAGGAGAGGAAGGGAGAGGAAAGGAGGAGAGTACAGTAGAGAAGGGAGGGGAGACAATGATGTACACACTGCAGGAGATAATCTCCCCAGATGTAGAGACCAAACATGCTCGTTTTCTAACACAAGCGGAGTATTATGACGTAAATGCCTCACTAGGATTATTTTAGAAAGGGACATAGAGGTGATGGAGTTATCAGGTGTTGTGTTCACACGTACAGTATATATAGCAGAGATATGACTCCTCTTTGGTGCGGAAAAAGTAGAGGAATATTTCAAAAGACATGCTTGAACATCTACCTAACAAATAATTTCGCTCAGTCTTGCCATTCTTCTGGCTTAACAGCCAAGAGTCACTTATGAAAACTGATATGACAGAAAGTTCAAACAATATCCCTATCCACACTGAAAGTGGCAACCCAGAACCCATTCAACCCGTCTTGTGACTGGCCCGACTGCTTTAATCTCCATAGACAGACAGATGGACTGACAGGCAAGAAGAGCAACACTCAGCCTATTAGCATCAAGATGCCCAGGGGTAAGGGGGAGAGGAGAGAGAGAGAGAGGAAAGCAGGACGAGTGACGTCTGATCAAAGGGAAGCTCTGCCTCAGCATACTGCTGCTAAAGTGTTTGAAGTTCTAATTAAAATTTATATCGGAAGTAAATATTTACAAAACCCATGAATAAATATACAATACATATAATAAGGACCGGAGGAGTCTGAGCATTAGAGCCCCACTAGATATGAATGGAAACTATGATAATGAGTTCATTGGATTATAATTAAAGCTGTATGGACGTGGCCGAGCGAGGCCTTGAGGAATGGGGTTTGGAGATCCAGAATGGTGCAGAGACATCCAATTTATTTGGAGTTCAGCGATAATTAACAAAGCACAGAGCTAAGGTTAAAGTCTCCATGAGTGACTACTGGTACTGTAGTGACTTTATTCATTCAAGTCTTTATGACTACTGGTACTGTAGTGACTTTATTCATTCAAGTCTTTATGACTACTGGTACTGTAGTGACTTTATTCATTCAAGTCTCTATGACTACTGGTACTGTAGTGACTTTATTAATTCAAGTCTTTATGACTACTGGTATTGTAATGACTTTATTAATTCAAGTCTCTATGACTACTGGTACTGTAGTGACTTTATTAATTCAAGTCTCTATGACTACTGGTACTGTAGTGACTTTATTAATTCAAGTCTCTATGAATACTGGTACTGTAGTGACTTTATTCATTCAAGTCTTTATGACTACTGGTACTGTAGTGACTTTATTCATTCAAGTCTTTATGACTACTGGTACTGTAGTGACTTTATTAATTCAAGTCTCTATGAATACTGGTACTGTAGTGACTTTATTCATTCAAGTCTTTATGACTACTGGTACTGTAGTGACTTTATTAATTCAAGTCTTTATGACTACTGGTACTGTAGTGACTTTATTAATTCAAGTCTCTATGACTACTGGTACTGTAGTGACTTTATTAATTCAAGTCTCTATGACTACTGGTACTGTAGTGACTTTATTAATTCAAGTCTCTATGACTACTGGTACTGTAGTGACTTTATTAATTCAAGTCTCTATGACTACTGGTACTGTAGTGACTATTAATTCAAGTCTCTATGACTACTGGTACTGTAGTGACTTTATTAATTCAAGTCTCTATGACTACTGGTACTGTAGTGACTATTAATTCAAGTCTTTATGACTACTGGTACTGTAGTGACTTTATTAATTCAAGTCTTTATGACTACTGGTACTGTAGTGACTTTATTAATTCAAGTCTCTATGACTACTGGTACTGTAGTGACTTTATTAATTCAAGTCTCTATGACTACTGGTACTGTAGTGACTTTATTAATTCAAGTCTCTATGAATACTGGTACTGTAGTGACTTTATTAATTCAAGTCTTTATGACTACTGGTACTGTAATGACTATTAATTCAAGTCTCTATGACTACTGGTACTGTAGTGACTTTATTAATTCAAGTCTCTGACTACTGGTACTGTAGTGACTTTATTAATTCAAGTCTCTATGACTACTGGTACTGTAGTGACTTTATTAATTCTAGTCTTTATGACTACTGGTACTGTAGTGACTTTATTAATTCAAGTCTCTATGACTACTGGTACTGTAGTGACTTTATTAATTCAAGTCTCTATGACTACTGGTACTGTACATGACTCAACCTCCTATATACAGTAAGTGGACATAGAAACTGTTTGCATATTATTAAGAGTGGTGCTAAGAGATGTTGATTTCTGCTGAACTGGCAGCTTTCTGGGAGCATGTTATTGATGTGTGTTAAAGAATGTGTGTGTGTGAGAGAATAAAAGTGCCTGCTTAAGCTACACAGCCCACACTGACAAGCCACTGTGAATGCTGAGGTAGTGGTTAAATAGATATAGATATGTCTCTTGACTCAGGGAAGGTCAACGCCACAAAAAAATATTCTGGATATTTGAGAAGATGACCTGACAGCTCTGCTGTGCTCCAGCCTTCATCCTGCACTCTCCACGCCTGCACTCTCCACGCCTGCACTCTCCACGCCTGCAGAAAATCAATGATGTACGCCTGCAACTGGATCGCCAGGCTCTCTCCGATCAATAGAAGCCCATCTGGAGCCAGAGGGCCTGACCTCCAGCGTGGAGAGGATGCTCGGCAGCACCTTAGCCAATCCCAGTTCTCCCTGATTCACCACCAGATTAGATGGGGCTGCCGTGAAAACAAATCCTAATCACAAACACTGCCTGCATTCCCTCAATGAGCCCTGGATTTGTTTATACATTGTTCCATCTTCTCATCCTCCTCGCTTTCTCTCGCTCTCTCCTCTTCAAAGTTACCATGTCCTGCGAGCAGTTATAGACATGTGATCTTTGACCCACTTTGGGAATAATCACTCTGCATTTCACCATCTCACCACCATGACAACCAACACGCAAGGACAGACATCACACCCTCCCACTCGCTCCTACTCCTCCGTGGTGTGACTGCCACCCTACCACGCAGTGTCTCAGCATGGCGCTGACTGGGAGTCACAGGTCTGATGGCACCACTGCAGGCTATGATAGTCCAAGTTTAAATGTTTCAATCAGAGCTTCAGTTCAGTAAATAAAAGCCCTGGCATATTTGCATTATAGTCATTTTCAAACTCACAATTCAAATTCTGAATTACATCAAGGCTGCCTAGCTCCATTAAAAGGTACAGTATCTCTGTTTGTGTGTCATTCATAATTGCATGAAATCAGTCTATTTCAATAGAGAGACCCAGGAGAGAAGTCAACTCTCCCACTCAACACAGACTCATTAAAGAAGCCTCGTCTCTCAGTTGTCAGTGAATCAGACAGGCTGACTAACACTGTTGTTTACAGAAGGTATGGTGCAGTTACATGCGTGTGAACAGGAACTAGCTGCCGTCACTCATTTACTTATGACAATTGTTTAGCACGCCTGTTCTACAGTCACCCAGGGCCTGTTCAATCTGGTGGGTTGCAGATAGAAATGTACTGCATAGACCTGGCATGACAGCTTATTACACATAATATAATGTCATATCTATTCTATACAATAGAATATGGAACATTTTGAACATCAACATCCTAATCGTTTAGAACCCATCTCCTGACAGGGACCTATCTGGCTGTGATTGGTTGGTCAGACAACATAGCATGCCCTCTGCTAATTAGTCTAAATTACTTTTAGAAGGAAGTACCAAAAACCTGAAAGAAAGGTGCTGGTTTGGTCTTGGCGCTTGCCTTGGTACACTAGGGTAATCTGCCAGCCAGTCACTAGTCAAATCAAACAAACAGTCAAGTGTAGCCCCCACCTAAACAAGGCAGTCAACTGAGAAGATGCTCTTGCTAAAGGGTAGCAGGAATAGAGCGCCAGATGAAACATTTCTAGGTGTAATTTATTTTTCTATATATTCAGTAGACTTAATATTTGTCCTAATGGAATTGGTCTCACACAAAAAGTATGTTTTGTCAGTTTTTGACTCCTCTTAACTCTCTCTCTAATTGTCTCTTCATTCTCTGCTCAGTAGAAAAGCCAGCCTGGGTTCCTCTGTCTGCCAGGACGGGGGCTTTTCATTCTATTTCTTAGTCAATTAGGCTTAAGACCACTAAGACCTCTATGCTGTGACCACAGTGGCGTGAGCCTCTCAGACAGACACCCCGGCCGGGCGACGTCCTGATCCACAATAACACTTCCCATTCTGTTAACAATTACCCAGCTCCTCCACGGAGAGAGAGATGAGAGAGGTGGAGGCTGGAGAGCTGCTCTGTTCTGCTCTTTTCCCCCCTGGGCCAACCTTAATTGGACGGTAAAGGCCTGGATGTCTCCTAGAGATGTACAGTGTGAGCTGAGGGGTGTGTGTGTGTGTGTGTGTGCCCCATCCCCACCCTTCTCCCTCCACCCCCTTCAAGGCCCTCTCTCCCTCTCCCCCTTCCCCTCTCTCCCACCTTCCTGCTGAGGGAGCTAAACACAGTGGACAGGAGAGGAGTGCTCCCTGACTCCACCACTGCAGAGGCAAAGAGCCAGAGCACACCTCATCATTAATAATTGCCTGTTGACACAAGCCCAGAGACATCGATTGCCTTTTTGCTTTTCCTGGTTCCTTCCAGCTCTCTTGCTCCTTATTCTCCGTTGATATTCCCCTCTTTTTTTCTCCATCATCCACTATCTAGGGATGGATGGACTCTACTCTTTTCATGAACAGTGCTCCCTAGTCCCTATGTTCCCTATTCTCCAAGGAAGAAAACATCACAAAGAGTTATTGAGTATCTGACACAAAGAGCAAAGGGCCGAGGGAAGCACAGCGGTCTGGGGATATCCTAGCATAGCATGAAGAGAGTCATCCTCATTTCTCAGATGCACCTCTGATAGGAGGAAGTTAAGCTGCAATGCAGATGTGATACGCTGATGTGTGTGACTGAGTACAGGGGGACAAATAAAGAGACCAAACAAAAAACATAATCTTGCCCATAAATATCTGTCAGCTGGGCTGAGCTCGTGCCAGGCCAGGGCCGCCATCAAATTTACATATTCCTCTGGCATCACCACGTCCCACCCCCTTGTTTAATTAAATATGGAGCACCTGTTCCCCCCCTGCCTGCCTTTTGTTGCAGGATGACTTCATCCTCTGTAATGATGAAACCTCCCAGCCCTACATGGCAAGGCCAGGCAGCGGAGGGGGAGGAGCCACTCCATCATCTGTCAACCTCTTTAATCCATCAGATGGCCCTGCCATAAATGTTAGCTGAGCTGCATGTCTGACACCGACTCATCTGGCTCATCACTTCCTGTGTGTGGGGGGGAGGAGTCCAAGCCTAATGACGCTGATCTAAGGTCAGTTTGGGTTTCTTCCCTGTAGTGGTTAAGGTTAGGACTTGGGGAGGGTCAGCTGATCCTAGATCTGTAGCTAAGGGCTGTGTGTTGAGAGGATCATGTTAAGTCTATGTTCAGACTGGTGTACTGATGTTGATGGATTTTTAGTGGGGTCGGGTGCTGAACCGACAACATGGGACCTCTGAGAGGTTAATCCCCTGACAGTAGGGATCTGGGTTATTTCACCTGCTTATTTACAACCCGCCTCCCTGAGGGCTGGCTGGCCGGGTGCCACCGCTAGGGCGAGGCACACACACCGCACACACAGACAAGCACATACACTGGGATAAACACTGTACACAAATGTATTCACACACACGGATTCAAACACATTAATGCACATGAACAGATGCACAGAAATGCATGCACGTACGTACACACACGCTGATACGCACACTTACAAACACACAGCCAGAAGCATTGCTGTGCCAGTCTCTGTGGTCCTCTGCAGCACAGATGGTCAGAGAGTGTGTGGCTCACCTCCCTCCCTTCCACCTTCCCTCTACTCTCTGTCCTCTCCCTCCATTACCTCTACTCTCTGTCCTCTCCCATCCTTCCTTCCTTTCCTCCCACCCACCTTACCTCTGCTCTCTGTAACCTCCCTCTCAATCCCCCCTCCACTCTGTCCTATCCTTCCCCCCTAGACTATCCCTCCCACATTCCCTTTGATCTCTGTCCTATCCTTCCCTCTAACCAACCCCCCACTCTCTGTCCTATCCTTCCCTCCTAGACTATCCCTCCAGCCCTCCCACATTCCCTTTGTTCTCTGTCCTCTCTCCCTTCTATTAATCTCCCTCCCTCTCAATACCACCACTCTTTGTCCTATCCTTCCCTCCTATCCCCATCTCCCTTCTATCCCTCCCTCTCTCACACCTCCCCTGACTTCTGATCTGGGCACTCTCCTGACAGCTAGCCTGTCCCACCCCAACCCAGCCTCCCTTTCCTCCCTACCCTCACCACCACATCTTCCCTCCCCAAACCACACCTTCCCTCCCCAAACCACACCCTCCCTCCCCAAACCACACCTTCCCACCCACCCTCCCCAAACAACACCTTCCCACCCACCCTCCCTCCCTTCACCACACCTCCCCATCCCCACCCCTCACCGCCTTCACACAAAGCCTCACACTCTGCTGTTGTTCCATCCCTGGGCTCAGACTATATGGTGAAATAGATTAGGGAGCATTCATCATCGTAATCACAGTGTTTAATTATTCATTGGCTTTGCCAGGGTCTCTTCCACATCTGCCAGGCAGGCTGGGCCCATGATAATGAGAGAGGAGCGTCAGACACACAGGGATGCAGAGTCTGGTCTGGTGGAGCGTGGAGACAGTTAAGGTGTGCGTCCAAAAATGGTGGCCCTGAACACAAATAGTGCACTATATTTATAAAATAAATATAAAATAAATTTGACTATATATGGAATAGCGTGCCATCAACATCGACCCCCATCATCGCTCCATACTAATTAAAACCCCACTGCTAAATTGTTGTGGTTTCCAGTTTGTGTTGGGTACCTATCAAACCAGCTTAGTGACGGATTGGTAGACCCTTAACCTGCTAGTCTTAACCCCAATGTATGCCATCTCTGTTGAGTGGCCAATCTGATACGCAATTTGATATGCACAAAAGAGATCCAATTTGACATGCATAAAAGTAGACATACCAGGGATATGGTTAAGAGGCCACAGTTCAATAAAAGCTGTCAGGTTCCAGGCTAAGATGACAAAATATTATTGCACTGCAAGAACGCACTTCAGATGCATTCAATCAATAGAACAATATTTACTATGATCTTCGTGGGCTATACTCAGCCTTATCTCAGGGTAGTAGGTTCGTGGTCTGTTGATATCCCTTGGGTGGTGTGGGGGATGTGCTTTGACAAAGTGGGTGGGGTTATATATCCTGCCTGGTTGGCCCTATCCGTGGGTATTGTCGGACTGCGCCAGTGTCACCCGACCCCCCCAGTCTCAGTCTCCAGTCCTGTCTTATCTGGCATCCTGTCTTCATGGATCTACCTTTGCCTGAATAGCCAAGACTCGATCCGGAAGCGTCTGGATCCAGAATTCTAAAAAATGTCACGGAAGTTAGGAGATATTTAATCAATGGAAGATGGAATTACATTTATGAAATAAAAAGTTAAAGGAGAAGGATAGGCTACAACCAACAGGTAGGCTGCTAGAAACAACCAATAGGTAGGCTGCTACTTAATATGCTGAAAGGAGATGATGATGTTTGTAGGATGAGAAAATGCATGCAGCCTCAAATAGCCTAGCTAGCTAATGTTAGCTTAAATAGTTTATCCCGGTTTGATGCATTCAAGACAGATACTATGTAGTCATTGATGCTATATAACCTAGCTATGGCAACTTAGTCTACTACAGCAGCTTGCGAAAGAACCCCCCCTTGGCATTTTTCATATTTTGTTGCCTTACAACCTGGAATTTAAATAGATTTTGGGGGGGTTTCTATAATTTGATTTACACAAAATGCTGAGAACTTTGAAGATCCATAATATTTTTTATTGTGAAACAAACAAGAAATAAGACAAAAAAACAGAAAACTTGAGCTTGCATAAATATTCACCCCCCCTAAAGTCAATACTTTGTAGAGACACCTTTTGCAGCAATTACAGCAGCAAGTCTCTTAGGTTATGTCTCTATAAGCTTGGCACATATAGCCACTGGGATGTTTGCACATTCTTCAAGGCAAAACTGCTCCAACTCCTTCAAGTTGGATGGGTAGTGCTGGTGTACAGCAAAGTTATACCACAGATTCTCAATTGGATTGAGGTCTGGGCTTTGACTAGGCCATTCCAAGACATTTAAATGTTTCCCCTTAAACCACTCAAGTGTTGCTATAGCAGTATGCTTAGGATCATTGTCCTGCTGGAAGGTGAACCTCCATCCCAGTCTCAAATCTCTGGAAGACGGGGCGGCAGCGTAGCCTAGTGGTTAGAGCGTTGGACTAGTAACCGGAAGGTTGCGAGTTCAAACCCCCGAGCTGACAAGGTACAAATCTGTCGTTCTGCCCCTGAAAAAAATGGTTACTACATGATTCCAAATGTGTTATTTCATAGTTTTGATGTCTTCATTATTATTCTACAATGAAGAAAATAGTACAAATAAAAGAAAAACAGTTGAATGAGTAGGTGTTCTAAAACTTGACAGGTAGTGTATATAAAACAAAACAAAATTAACTGGACATCTAGTGAAACACATTCTCTCCCTGTAATGGAGGATTTTTGTTTTTTCTAACAACCCAGAAACTAGTCGATACCTTTCACAATCAAATAAAAAACCATGGCTTTAGATCACCCTGGTGGGGAGTCTTATTTATGGTTATGCTGTGACATCATTGTCCCTCAGCGACCCTGACATCATCCAACCAGATTACAGCAGTGCCCCGTCCAGCTGCGCCCACTGGGAGCAGATGGTCGATAATAACCCTGGCACCACACAGGTCACTTAGGACCACAGCACCGGCCAGAAACCAGCCAAAACCCACAGAGCAACATTTAATTTAATTTCAGATGTGGCTTAAAATAAGGGGTGTATGAGATCAGCTGCCACAAACATCAGAGAGTCCAGAGATGGAGAGATTGGTCAGTTGTTATATAAACCAGTTCATGATGGTGATAGAAATAGAATCCCCCAAATATGACTATGGTGGCTATACCTCTTAGAAGTAAACCTACAGTGTGTATAATTTTTCAGAATCATATTTGCACTGGTCTCTACATATACAGAATCACAGATACTTAGTAGAAAAAAAACTTGCAAGCCTACAGCTCCATTCTCTGAGCTCCGGCTTATCAGGAGCTCAGTAGTATACCACCCTGCATACCACTGCTGGCTTGCTTCTGAAGCTAAGCAGGGTTGGTCCTGGTCAGTCTTTGGATGGGAGACCAGTGGCTGCTGGAAGTGGTGTTGGAGGGCCAGTAAGAGGCACTCTTTCCTCTGGTCTAAAAAATATCCCAATGACCCAGGGCAGACACTGCCCTATGTATGGTGCCGTCTTTCAGATGGGACGTTGAACAGGTGTCCTGACTCTCTGAGGTCATTGAAGATCCCATGGCACTTTTTAAAATTTATTTTACCAGGCAAGTCAGTTAAGAACAAATTCTTATTTTCAATGACGGCCTAGGAACAGCGGGTTAACTGCCTGTTCAGGGGCAGAACGACAGATTTGTACCTTGTCAGCTCGGGGGTTTGAACTTGCAACCTTCCGGTTACTAGTCCAACACTCTAACCACTAGGCTACCCTGCCGCCACTTATCGTAAGAGTAGAGGTGTTAACCCCGGTGTCCTGGCTAAATTCCCAATCTGGCCTTCAAACCATCACGGTCACCTAATAATCCCAAGTTTACAATTGGCTCATTCATTCCCCTCCTTTCCCCTGTAACTATTCCCCAGGTCGTTGCTGTAAATGAGAACGTGTTCTCAGTCAATTTACCTGGTAAAATAAGGGACAAAAAAAATAATTCATCCTGACCTATCAGGCTGTCGCTTGGAGAATAAGCAGCACGGTAAGTTGTGACTTACAGTTGTCATCTCTCCTCTGCAAAGGTCCCAAACTTCTCCTGAAGTCATTGAGCTGTGGTTGGGAGGCAAAATCTCCCAAAGGCCAGTCCAGGTCCAGGAGCATTCCACCCAACAGGCATCTCCTCCACAAAACTCCCACATTCACACAGATGGGTTCACAGCCGTGACTCATCACACACACAGTATTTGTATCAAGTGTAGGAGCACATTTGAATCATTCAATGTATCCATCTTCTGTCCACATTGTCTCTCCAATCCTTTATCAGTGGTTTGTTTATGCATTCATACACAAAGGGTTTTATCTAGCTGTTTTCTTCCATTAGAGGCAAGGCTTTAGTCATTTGAAATATGGACTTACACAGAAACAAGCACTAGTGCACCAATTTTGTTGTTATCCATTTGTTTACCTAATACTTTCTCTCCATTTACTAAACAATAGAACAGAGACTGAAGACACAGCACGAGTCATCCTAACAGTCAATGAAAACCTTACAATTCAATCAACACTAACTCCCATTGACACTAAAACGATTAATCTGCTCTGGAATGATTCCTATTGAGAGCCACTCATTACCAGACTTGTTATATTGACGGTTCTATTGTAGTGTGGATTTCTCTTTAGAGAATGTAGTGTTTGGTTAGAGAGGCCACCCCACGTCATTTCTCTCTCCCTCTCTGACGCCCACGTCTTGACAGATGCCTTCCATCTGAGTCATGCACCTTTGTCACACTAGAAGTGGGAACCTACAGTAACAGTATCAGTACAGTAACTGTTCTGATCTTCAAACAACATAAGGAGGTCTGCCCAGAATGTCCTGCTGTGCCAACATCTCTACTGACTGACTATGGACTTTGAAAATGGAACTTGTCTAACTTTGCATTAGTAGGCTGTAAAATGTTCCTGTGCGTCAAAATGAGACGTCCTAACATGCAAGTCCAGCAGTCAGTCAATACCCATAAGAAGCTCAACATCATGTCCACTGAAATTCACATTAGATAACCTGGTCCATCGATACAAACCATGAAATACAATTTCCATGTAACATACTGGTTGTCCATGACAGTGAACATCACACTGGTAATGTCATCATGTTAATGCCAAGTGTTGTGTAACTCTTCCAGATGTGATGAAGGCCTCCCAGCTAAAGTGTTACAGATGTAAGATCTTCATTTTAACACTCTTTTGTTGCTGAGAATTGTATAACATACTATATGTAATACATCTGGTCAAATTAAGATCCTACATCTGTACCCTCAGCAGTTTAAGGAATCAAAGGCTTAGCTCTAGTTGGAGCTCCACTACAGATCTCTCTGACTGCAACACCCAACTGTCAACTCATCTGCCACCCAATCAGAGATTGAGCACTAGAGACTTCACTCAGCAACTGGCTGATTGCCTCAGATAAAGACGAGCACTATGCAAAGCAGCCTCAACATGCCTCAAAAGACAATATTATCCTCCGCAAAAGCTCATCTAAAAAGCTGGTGTGCAACAGAGATGGTATGTTTACTCAATATGTCAATGGTTTAAATTGCTAGATTAAATTCTGAAACCATTCTTATACGATACCATGTAAGATGATTCCAGCTCTCCAGAGACATCAATTCAACATCTATTCCACGTTGGTTCAACCTCATTTCATTGAAACGACCTGGAAACATTGTGGATTAACCAGTGTGTGCCCAGTGGCTTGTCTGTCATTTTATTGCATGTGTGTTTTATGCCATGGCCCAGGTGACAAAATAACATCCCTACAGGGATGAATAAAGCATAGGCCTAATACTAATCTAATGTTCTGTCCCTATTCAAATGAAACATCAAAAATATAAATCCATAGATAGTGAACCAATACAGTGTGGGCTTCAGCTAAGCAGGCGAGCCAGGCCTCTAGGTGTAAAGGGCAGCAGTCAGGACAGGACAGCCAGAACAAGACAGGAGAAGACGGGGACGGCAGCTGCATCTCCTATCCTCCTCGATTTGAGCGTGGTGAATCAGCCACCCTACGTATAACTGGCTGACAGACAGCCGGTGCTTTGAACTGGGTATGTTACCAGTGTGAAATTATTAATCCGCCTTTGGAACCGACCACTTTTCATCCCAGGTTATTGGAGATTAGGGAATATGCGTGAGATTGGATTTTTTTTTTTTGGGGGCGTGCATGAGTGGCAGAGACATTGTAGACTACTGCACAGGGGCCAGATTTGAGGAGGTATTAAAAACAATGTCATAATAGATTTAGAACATCCAGATAAACATTTGATCCACTCATTCATGTGTGTTTCCTGTCAGGAAGCATCTCTGATCTATCAGCTCTCCTTTCCTGCTCTAGGCCTTGGTCCCTGCAGCTCTCCTTTCCTGCTCTAGGCCTTGGTCCCTGCAGCTCTCCTTTCCTGCTCTAGGCCTTGGTCCCTGCAGCTCTCCTTTCCTGCTCTAGGCCTTGATCCCTGCAGCTCTCCTTTCCTGCTCTAGGCCTTGGTCCCTGCAGCTCTCCTTTCCTGCTCTAGGCCTTGGTCCCTGCAGCTCTCCTTTCCTGCTCTAGGCCTTGGTCCCTGCAGCTCTCCATCTCTGCTCTAGGCCTTGGTCCCTGCAGCTCTCCATCTCTGCTCTAGGCCTTGGTCCCTGCAGCTCTCCATCTCTGCTCTAGGCCTTGGTCCCTGCAGCTCTCCATCTCTGCTCTAGGCCTTGGTCCCTGCAGCTCTCCTTTCCTGCTCTAGGCCTTGGTCCCTGCAGCTCTCCTTTCCTGCTCTAGGCCTTGGTCCCTGCAGCTCTCCATTCCTGCTCTAGGCCTTGGTCCCTGCAGCTCTCCATCTCTGCTCTAGGCCTTGGTCCCTGCAGCTCTCCATCTCTGCTCTAGGCCTTGGTCCCTGCAGCTCTCCTTTCCTGCTCTAGGCCTTGGTCCCTGCAGCTCTCCATCTCTGATCTATCAGCTCTCCTTTCCTGCTCTAGGCCTTGGTCCCTGCAGCTCTCCATCTCTGCTCTAGGCCTTGGTCCCTGCAGCTCTCCATCTCTGCTCTAGGCCTTGGTCCCTGCAGCTCTCCATCTCTGATCTATCAGCTCTCCTTTCCTGCTCTAGGCCTTGGTCCCTGCAGCTCTCCTTTCCTGCTCTAGACCTTGGTCCCTGCAGCTCTCCTTTCCTGCTCTAGGCCTTGGTCCCTGCAGCTCTCCATCTCTGCTCTAGGCCTTGGTCCCTGCAGCTCTCCATCTCTGATCTATCAGCTCTCCTTTCCTGCTCTAGGCCTTGGTCCCTGCAGCTCTCCTTTCCTGCTCTAGGCCTTGGTCCCTGCAGCTCTCCTTTCCTGCTCTAGGCCTTGGTCCCTGCAGCTCTCCATCTCTGCTCTAGGCCTTGGTCCCTGCAGCTCTCCTTTCCTGCTCTAGGCCTTGGTCCCTGCAGCTCTCCTTTCCTGCTCTAGGCCTTGGTCCCTGCAGCTCTCCATCTCTGCTCTAGGCCTTGGTCCCTGCAGCTCTCCATCTCTGCTCTAGGCCTTGGTCCCTGCAGCTCTCCTTTCCTGCTCTAGGCCTTGGTCCCTGCAGCTCTCCATCTCTGCTGACATCGTTATTGAAGTCTTTCCCTCCTCTCCCAGGAGATGTCTTCTGTTCTGCTCGGTCGCTCTTAAAATGGATATGCGTGTCATTTTCTTCCCTTCACTACTCCACTACCCGCATACTTTCTCTGTAAATGGCTTCCTGAGTAGTTCTCTACGTCCTACTCTGTATGCAGGAGCTTTACCTCAGCAGGGCTACTTGGCGCGGGGGGTCCCGTGGGCCTGTGGTATGTGTGCATATTTAAAAGATGGCGGTGGCTTTGGAATATTCCTCCGCTTGATCTCTCAGCCCTGTCACAAACACAGAGTGACTCCTACACAAAAGGTAGTTCAAATTGGAGCGTCTCGGAGAGGGAGGGTGAGAGAGAGGGGGAGAAAGAGAGAGGGAGGGAGAGAGAGAGGGGGGAGAAAGAGAGGGGGGAGAAAACATAGTAACATGAGCAGTGCATGCACCAAATTTATTTGATCCTATATGAGATTCAGCTGAAGACTACAACTACACATTTTTCATCCCGCTCTCCTTCACTTCTCCACTTCTCTCTCTCCCCTTCCCCCATCTTTATCTCCCCCACACAAATGTGTGCCCCCACAGTTCTCCAGCGTGCCTGTATGGCAGATACATGATATTGAAATAAGACTTTGAAATTAGGTATTGCGTGAGTGAACTGAAGGATGGCGGAGGTGGTTAAAATGAGAGATTATTTTGACCGCTTCCGCTGATATCACTTCACAAAGGCACACAGGCACATTCTCACTCACACACACACAGTGAAGCCCACAGCAATAACACACTGTGAAGCCCACACACCTCACAGGTTTGACCTATTGTCCCGGTCCATTCTGACATTTTATTGTATTATTTGAATGCACACATATTACTTTCACACTCCCCAGTGGGGGGCTCCAAGCTCCGAGGTCTGGCCCCAACACCTAGTGAGTGAGTGCACACGACATCCCCCTCTCCCCAGTCCCCGCCACTCCAGCATGTTTGGCACATTGTTCATGATAATAAAGGAGCTGCTAATGTGCTTTTAATGGACAGGAGGCAGAGCAGCTGGTACTGCCTGGGAGAGAGCTGTGGGGAGGCTGGGGTCTCTGCTGTGCTCCACTGAGGTGACCAGGGGCCTCATTTATAACAGTTGCCTAAATTTCAGACATTTCTGAGATTTATAAACTTGGCACACGCATGTTTCCTGTTATGAATCAGACCGGTCGTAAAACTGTGTGGACATGAATGAGCATTAAAAGGAAGGGAGACATTTTTCCAGGCACCTTTCATGATGAAAATAACGCCCTTTATTTGCCGTATAATTTGGAACTATTGGCATTAGTCCACGGCATAGAAACAAACTAATTGTTGTTCAATATTTAGTTCATCAAAAGATTATTGGGTTTCTTTACCCTGCCTTGGTATAGGCTCTGAGATTAAAATATTCAATGATATCGTGCTCCTATCGCACAGCAATACTGTAGTCAACGATTTTACATAAGCTATTTATGGTGTTGGCAGAATGTTTTCATCTTTATCAGTCATTTATGCTGTATCTGGAAAAGGACTGTGTCAGTTTCTGAATGAGAAAACATTGGCAAATTGTCATGGACCTGTCAGCAGAAGGTTTGTATACATACAGTACCAGTCAAATGTTTGGACACACCTACTTGTTCCACGTTTATATTTTATTTTTTACTATTTTCTATATTGCAGAATAACAGTGAAGACATCAAAACTATAAAATAACACATATGGAATCATGTAGTAACCAAAAAATGTGTTAAATATAAAAAGTATTTTCATTCTTCAAAAGAAGCCACCCTTTGCTTTGATGACAGCTTTGCACACTCTTGGCATTCTGTCAACCAGCTTCATGAGGTAGTCACCTGGAATGCATTTCAATTAACAGCTGTGCCTTATTAAAAGTTAATTTGTGGAATGTCTTTCATAATGCGTTTGAGCCAATCAGTACACGCTCAAGGTACGGGTGGTACACAGAAAATAGCCCTATTTGGTAAAATACCAAGTCCATATTATGGCAATAACATCTCAAATAAGCATAGAGAAATGACAGTCCATCGTTAATTTAAAACATGAAGGCCAGTCAATCCAGAAAATGTCAAGATCTTTGAAAGTTTCAAGTGCAGTTGCAAAAAAGCATCAAGCCACAGGAACGGAAAGCCCAGTGTTAGTTACCTTGCTGTAGAAGATAAGTTCATTAGAGTTGCCAGCCTCAGATATTAAAGCCCAAATAAATGCTTCAGAGTTCAAGTAACAGACATCTCAACATCAGCTGATCAAAGGAGACGTGAAATCAGGCCTTCATGGTCGAATTTCTGCAAAGAAACCACTCTAAAAGGACACCAATAATAAGAAGAGACTTGCTGGGGCCAAGAAACACGAGCAATGGACAGACACGTGGAAATCTGTCCATTGGTCCAACCGCCGTGTCTTCGTGAGACACAGAGTAGGTGAACGGATGATCTATGCATATGTGGTTCCCACCATGAAGCATGAAGGAGGTGGTGTGATGGTGTGGGGGTGCATTGCTGGTAACACCGTCTGATTTATTTAGAATTCAAGGCACACTTAAACAGCATGAAAACAACAGAATTCTGCAGCGATATGCCATGAGTTGGACCACAGAGTTAAGGAAAAGCAGCCAACAAGTGCTCAGCATATGTGGGATCTCCTTCAAGACTGTTGGAAAAGCATTCCAGGTGAAGCTGGTTGAGAAAATGCCAAGAGTGTGCAAAGCTGTCATCAAGGCAAAGGGTGGCTACTTTAAAGATTCTTGTCACACCAGCCTTCGCTTTGGCTGTGCCTCCTGTCCAGCTCAGGCATTCAGCGTCACCGGCCTTCTAACTGCTGCCGAACCTACTACTGGCAAACGCCCTTCACTCATTAACCCCGGACTTGTCTTGTCATCATTACGCACACCTGGCTCCAATCCCCACTCTATATACTGTATACACTCCCTCTGCTATTTGTCTTTGTCGGTAATTGCAAATGTTACTTGTTTTCCTGAGAGGAATCTCTTCTGCTATTTCCTGAGTACTTTATATTTTGCACTTGGGGTTCGCCCTGTGCCTTTTGTTTATGAAGATAGATTTTGAGCACAACAGCGTTTGGGTTCAGTCCCGCTTTGATCTATGGTGCTTAAATTATACTCTGCAATGGCTATAAAAAAATATAAAAAACACATAGGAATCTATTTCCTATGTCTAATTATAAGATTCCTATGTCTATTTCAGATTTTAAATATAAAACACGGATTTTAACTTCTCACTAATGACAAATGGTTGCATTTTGTTTTCCTGTTTTTACTTTTTATTTTATGAATAAGGTTTTCATCATATCCCCCATTAGCACAAAATACATATTTGTCAGTGTTCAGTACAACATTTCAACCACTAGCGGATGTGCATACACATGGCGTAAAGCTGGGCCCTCCAACCCTGTTCCTGGAGAGCTACTCTCCTGTAGGTTCACTCCAAACCCAGTTATAACTAACCCGATTCAGTTTACAAACCAGCTAATTATTAGGATCAGGTGAGCTAGATTTAGGGTTGGACTGAAAACCTACAGGACAGTAGCTCTCCAGGAACAGAGCTGGAGAGCCCTGGTCTACAGATTGCAGGGGGATGAGCACATTCTCATGCCAAGTACTTTTTTATAAATACAAACCTTTGCGTGAAAACTGGCACACGCACATTGTGGGGTATATTTTGTTCATACACACGATTTATAAATGAGACCCCAGGGTATCCCAGCTCTCACACAGTCCCTCTCACCCCTTCTGTCTATCTCTATTTGAACCCTCTCTCTGTGAAGTGAGGGTAGCAAATTTCCATGAGGAGCGGAGGCTCCGCTAAAAGGATTAATTAATGGAACACGCATCACGGCACACCTCGATGACACACTCACACGTTTTCATCAGCTTCCTCTCATCTCAGTTATCATCCCCTCTCTCTCCATCTCTCACTCGCTTGCTCACATCATACACTTACGCATACATTTTCCACCCCCCTCACGTCGTTCTTCTCTTTCTCCCCCTCAGCAGCATCACTTGGCCACAGACCCGTTGCCGTGGAAACACCTCCCACCGGAGCTGGCTACCTTCCCTGTTACCGTAGCAACTGGCTCCCTGCAGAATTTCAAACACACCACTTGGTCTCCCTCTCTCTTGCTCTCACTGTCTGTGTCTGATAATCTTTTCTCCATGTTTGCTCAGTGATATGGCCTCAGTAGGTCACTGATGGCTGGAGGAATGGTTGGTCCGGCATGTTTAGCTGGTATTTGTTTAGTTTACACATCCATTCAATTGCCCGTCAACGTGGGAGTATCATCATGCATCATTTTTTTTTGGTATTATTATTATTTTTTCTCACCAATTTTGTGGTATGCAATTGGTCGTTTTGTCTCATCACTGCAACTCCCGTACGGACTTGAGAGAGGCGAAGGTCGAGAGCCATGCATCCTCCGAAACATAACCCAGCCAAGCTGCACTGCTTCTTGACACAATGCCCATTTAACCTGGAAGCCAGCCGCACCAATGTGAGGAAACACTGTACACCTGGCAACCGTGTCAGCGTGCACTGCGCCCTGCCCACCACAGGAGTCGCTAGTGCGCGATGGGACAAGGATATCCCTGCCGGCCAAACCCTCCCCTAACCCGGACGATGCTGGGCCAATTGTGCGCCACCTCATGGGTCTCCCGGTCACGGCCAGCTGTGACAGAGCCTGGACTCGAACCCAGAATCTCTAGTGGCGCAGCTAGCACTGCGATGCAGTGCCTTAGACCACTGCACCACTCGGGAGGCCTGAGTATGCATTTGTTGGGAAAGACGATGGACAAAATGTTTTCAAGAATTCTGTCACGGAACTGGTGTCAGTCCGTGCATGATATTATGACTGCTTACCCCGGGCGATGGTATGCTTTATGTTTCTTGCTAACCTGTTATTGGAGAGTGTGCATTTATAACATGTCCATGGAAATGCCTACACATGCTTATTGGTAATTCTGTGTCTATTTCATGCCAGTGATATTTTATTGGTCACTATTGGTATGCTCCAGGTGGGAGGATAACCCAGGTACTATTTAAGCCCTGTCATTTCTGTCTCTTGCAGACAGGGGTAAGGGTTCGGGGGTAAGGCTGACATACTGCTGGTTCAGGCATGATTGAGGCCTGCGTTATTTGAGTTTAATGTATTATTTGATTTACTTTGTTTTCCCCAGTTTATGGTACCAGTCTTAGTCATCGTCCTTTTTGTTGTATACATATATACAGTGTAGAGTTTGCCACCCAGTCTCCTGCACATAAAATAATAGTACTCCCCCTGGACATTGCACTGCTACAACTTGTCTGCCTCATCTCTGAATCCTCCATCTTAAGAGTGCCTCCTTTACAAATGACTAGAAACAATTGACACATCAAAATAATTTAAATAAATAAATGTAATTGTCTCACTAAAATGTATCACCAAACAGAAACATCCCATCCAAACAGCCTATCAGAGTTCTGCATGGCTGAGAGTCATGTTAATAGGAATCACATCAATGATTCAGGCCTCAGGTCCAGACTAATGAGTAGTAGAGGACACTAACAGAGTGGAGGATAGATATGTTTAGAGCTCCTGTTTTACCAACACTACTGATAAACAAACAAACTCATAACAGTCTGATTTGCTGAGCCTCAAATCAAATCAGATAATTATTCTTCCCCGGTCTAATCACCCTGCTCTTCCCAGACATGAGCCACTGGTCAGAGCCACTCCTGATGAACCATTAGATTACCCAATCCCTTATCTTGTGTCAACATCCCTTCTGTTCCCCCTGCCTCAGGGCACTGTGGAATGACAACGCATCTTGCTTCAGAACAGGCTGTGCCTCCCTTTCCTTATTTTTTAATCATCCTCGCCTTCAATCTTCAAGTCTGAATCTGTTCTACTGACAGCTGCTGTGATATGACACACACACACACACACACACACACACACACACACACACACACACGACTCAACACCAGAGCCTTGACATGTACAATTCTTTGACACAGTCATTATCATGGAGTCCACACTGCCACCCCTGTCACCATGTTTGAACTGACTGCAGGTGACTCACCCTGTAGTGGAGGTAACACTTCACCACATGCTAATAGCACAATAATATCATAAAGGTCAACCATACAAAGTCTAGTACACTACACAATTTAGGTAAGGCTCCACACAATCCTACATGCACTAGTCCTTTAACAGTAGGCTATGCAATTTAGACAAGGCTACATGTCACCATGTTACATGCTGTAGGGCTACAACGATCACTGTGAGAGGCTTGACACCATCTCGCCACTCAATCTGTCATCTGTCTGGAGCCTGTCACTCCCAGACACAGCTCGGGGCCTCTTTATATGAACACTGCATTGTATTATTGCTTTCCTGCTATTCCCCCTCTTTAAATCACAGTTAAAGAAATGGTTTGAGGGCTGGCATCTTGTCGTGATGCAAGATGGAAAAATAGGCACTGCGGATAACAGGCCGGGAATAATGTTATGAAACAAAGCCTGGATAACATGTCATGTCTTGTACTGCCCCGGTCTGTGTGTGTTTATTTCACCTTTATTTAACCAGGTATTCCAGTTGAGAACAAGTTCTCATTTACAACTGCGACCTGGCCAAGATAAAGCAAAGCAGTGCAACACAAACAAAACAAGAGTTACACATGGAATAAACAAACGTAGTCAATAACACAATAGAAAAATCTATGTTAAGTGTGTGCAAATGTAGAAGAGTAAGGAGGTAAGGCAATAAATAGGCCATAGAGGAGAAATAATTACAATTTAGCATTAGCACTGGAGAGATAGATGATGTGGAAGTAGAGATACTGGGGTGCAAAAGAGCAAGAAGATAAATAACAATATGGGGATGAGGTAGTTGGGTGTGCTATTTACAGATTGGCTAGTGACAGGTACAGTGATCGGTAAGCTGCTCTGACAGCTGTGGCTTAAAGTTAGAGGGGGATACAAGACTCCAGCTTCAGTTATTTTTGCAATTCGTTCCAGTCATTGGCAGCAGAGAACTGGAAGGAAAGGTGGCCAAAGTAAGCGCTGGCTTTGGGGATGACCAGTGAAATATACCTGCTGGAGTGTAACTGCATGTCCTGTCTCTATGTGTTATTTCAGCCTGTGCCACTCTGGTGAGATAATGTGCTGCAGGGTACAGTCTGCTGGTCTGTCTGCGCTCCAGTCCCTCAGTAGATTAAACATTAGTATTATCTCATTTCCTCCGGCCATCATGTAGACTGTCAGATGGGGATGAAGAACGTTTGAATCATTCAGACAAACTGTAAAATGAACCCTCTATGTCCAAGCCTGGAAACCTCCACTTCAGCTTCTTGCCTTTTATGAATGTATTTTTTTGCAGACAGAAGTAGACTCATGCAAAATATCCAATTTGTTAGTGGCGCTAGCGTGAATATTGGCTGGTGTGTGCAGCAGAGAGAGCGTGGCCTTGACCATGGTGAGCTGGGGGATGGATGAAATATTGACCCGTCTCTGTCAGAGTCCTATTGTTACAGATTAAATACCTGAGACTTTCCATTAGCTGATATCGAACACAGGTCCCTACGTCTGCCACCTTAGCCATTACCCGAGGAGGTCTGAACCTCTTGACAAGGTTGCTAGGTGTTGTACTAAGGTCACTAAAACATGTTTACAACCATGGTATCTTAGGTACATATATTACTTTATGGAAATACATTATTTTTCTTTTAATCCTGCGTTTGTTGATTGAATATTTTTTTCAACTTGGCTATGCAAATTAGCTGCGTCTTCGGTGGTGGTTTGACATAAATATGTGCTATGTTTTCCCCGTAAAACATTTTAGAAATCTGACTTGCTGGGTAGATAAACAAGGTGTTTATCTTTCATTTGAGCCATGACTTGTTAATGTGTGGAGGTTAATTATTTTTAGGAATATTTTTGCGTTCCATGCGCCACCTTCCAGCTGAACGTGGGGGGGGGGGTTCCCAAATTGGTACCCTAATCCCCTTCTGGTTAACTCACTTTTGTCGGTGTAGAAATGTGCTATGGCAATTGAGTGCAGTTAGCGATATCTGCTGTGAGAACATACTGTATGTGATTACTGCACCTGTCCATAGCCCACCTAGAATTTAGCCCAATCAACAAATTTCCCTACTGTATTTATTTTATTTTATTTAGCTCCTTTGCACCCCATTATTTTTATTTCTACTTTGCACATTATTCCACTGCAAATCTACCATGCCAGTGTTTTACTCGCTATATTGTATTTACTTTGCCACCATGGCCTTTTTTTGCCTTTACTTCCCTTATCTCACCTCATTTGCTCACATCGTTATTAGACTTGTTTCTACTGTATTATTGACTGTATGTTTGTTTTACTCCATGTGTAACTCTGTTTCATTGTATGCGTCGAACTGCTTTGCTTTATCTTAGCCAGGTCGCAATTGTAAATGAGAACTTGTTCTCAACTTGCCTACCTGGTTAAATAAAGGTGAAATAAAAAAAATAAAAAATAAAAATATGTGGAGGATATTGTCTCAGAGGTATGAAAAATATACACTCCGGCGAGCAGCAGGTCTGATGAGGTCGGGTGACGATGGACGACAAGGAAGATGGAGACAGAGTGTCTGTGTATTGTGAGAGAGAACATAGAGATAAAGAGGAGAGAGAGAAAAAGAGAAAGAGGACAGGAGGAGAGAGAGAGAGTGAGAACAGAGAGTGGAGGATGAATATTTCAAGAGCAAACAGTTTACGTGTAGGGAAGAGCTGGTGTACAGTCAGGATCCACTGAGGCTGGAAGGGGAATGGGGTGGGTTCTGGGGATGAATGCGTGCGTGACAAGAGTGCCAGTGCCCAATCCAACAAGCAAGAGCCCAGACCTTTCCAAGACCGTCAATAATTGATGCAACTGCCGCAGCGTGCCATCTTTTTAAAGCAGTGAGTATGTGTATCTGGATAGTGTGTGTGTGTTGGTGTACCCTGCGTGTGTCTGGGCTGTTTGTCCGTCAATGCGTGTGGAGGTGTGTGCATGTCATTGAGGTGCATTGTGTACCCACTGCACCTTTTGTATTCATGTGAGCATAGGAAGGAGGAAATTAACCGCTAGCTAGCCCGCTGCACACCACCTCACTTCACTCCCTGCCACCAGCTGCTGGGTTTGCCCTCGCTACCGCTGTGCCAAGTTGCATCCCTCTGCTGCTAGAGATGGCAGAGAGCAGGGCACTGACACTGATCCAGACATCTCCCTCAATGCCAATCCATTCCACCCATCCAACGGTGTGTGGAATGTTAGTGCACTGCTGATCAACCTCATTGGACCCTCTGAAATTCTCCCCACCACTCCCTGTCAGCCAGGCCAGCCTCCTCCCCACTCCCTGTCAGCCAGGCCAGCCTCCTCCCCACTCCCTGTCAGCCAGGCCAGCCTCCTCCCCACTCCCTGTCAGCCAGGCCAGCCTCCTCCCCACTCCCTGTCAGCCAGGCCAGCCTCCTCCCCACTCCCTGTCAGCCAGGCCAGCCTCCTCCCCACTCCCTGTCAGCCAGGCCAGCCTCCTCCCCACTCCCTGTCAGCCAGGCCAGCCTCCTCCCCACTCCCTGTCAGCCAGGCCAGCCTCCTCCCAACTCCCTGTCAGCCAGGCCAGCCTCCTCCCCACTCCCAGGCAGCCAGGCCAGCCTCCTCCCCACTCCCAGGCAGCCAGGCCAGCCTCCTCCCAACTCCCTGTCAGCCAGGCCAGCCTCCTCCCAACTCCCTGTCAGCCAGGCCAGCCTCCTCCCAACTCCCTGTCAGCCAGGCCAGCCTCCTCCCAACTCCCTGTCAGCCAGGCCAGCCTCCTCTCCAATTCCTGTCAGCCAGGCCAGCCTCCTCCCCAATTCCTGTCAGCCAGGCCAGCCTCCTCCCCAATTCCTGTCAGCCAGGCCAGCTTCCTCCCCAATTCCTGTCAGCCAGGCTAGCCTCCTCCCCAATTCCTGTCAGCCAGGCCAGCCTCCTCCCCAATTCCTGTCAGCCAGGCCAGCCTCCTCCCAACTCCCTGTCAGCCAGGCCAGCCTCCTCCCAACTCCCTGTCAGCCAGGCCAGCCTCCTCCCAACTCCCTGTCAGCCAGGCCAGCCTCCTCCCAACTCCCTGTCAGCCAGGCCAGCCTCCTCCCAACTCCCTGTCAGCCAGGCCAGCCTCCTCCCAACTCCCTGTCAGCCAGGCCAGCCTCCTCCCAACTCCCTTTCAGTCAGGCCAGCCTCCTCCCCACTCCCTTTCAGCCAGGCCAGCCTCCACAAAGCTATCTATGCGTCCCGGTGTCATTATGGAAATATCCTGTTGCAGTCCAGCCCCGCCCCGCCTCACCCTCCTCTTCACTGGCTCTCTGCATGTGTGTGCATGTGTGTGAATGGGTAATGAAGAGGCTCAGTGCTATGGCCTGCAGGCTGTGTACTTCCTACACTTTCCCTGGGTCACCTGTGAATACATATACAGTACATGACAGAGATGAATCTCTGCCTTTCCAGACACCAGAGAGCCTGTGGGTTTAGAGTTTCTCTTAGCACCAACAACTTGCCCTCTACTGCCCTCCTACCCACCAAGCCTATATCGCCGCTCTCTCTCAGTAAACTGTCTCCTCTATCTAGCCTCCCCCACTCTCGCTCTCTGCCTAATGGAGGACACGCTCTTGCTCTCCTCCCAAACACAGAGGACAAATGTTATCACGACACTGCAGATGTCTCGCGGGCGGCTCTTCTGAAACCTCCTGCTGGCTTCGGCAGGGACAAGCCAGACCCACAGCTCCCTTTCGCTTCCATTTTTTTTCAGCAGAAATGTAGCCAATTAGGCTTACCAGGCCAAGCCTGTGGGATGGGGGACCTTGGATTGGACTGATATCTCCGGCCTGCCAGAAGTTCTGACATGTACGCAGGCACTGGAGCCAGACGTGATCAGTGGCTATGGATGTACTGTATATGCCTCACACTCCCTCTCTCCCCTAACTCCTAAACATGCACAACACAGTTTTAGGGAATCTTAGTTCCCCTTTGTGCTGCACTCTCTCAACTCTCCTTAGCTGTTGGATTTGCATTAGACTCCCGATGGCCATTCGTACTTCGTGATACCATGGACTTCCTTGAATGTCTGTCACGGCACGAATAACCCAGACCGCTCAGGAAATGGCACATGTAACCTTTTCATTTAGCTGTCACCTCCAGTAATGGCGTAATTGCTGAGGCACATTTACAGCAATTCTTTTATCTTATGCCTTTCCTTTCATTGTGCCCGGGTTTAATTTCACACTGACTGTGCAAGATTTTGGATCATGTCCTTGTTATGTGCTTTTCACCTCAAACACTTGGAAAGAGCACAATAAGAGAGGAAAGATGGGATCCAATAAAACAGCACATTTCATGTCCTAAAGCACAAGCACACGGCAGAGCAAAGCACAAGCACACGGCAGAGCAAAGCACAAGCACACGGCAGAGCAAAGCACAAGCACACGGCAGAGCAAAGCACAAGCACACGGCAGAGCAAAGCACAAGCACACGGCAGAGCAAAGCACAAGCACACGGCAGAGCAAAGCACAAGCACACGGCAGAGTAAAGCACAAGCACACGGCAGAGCAAAGCACAAGCACACGGCAGAGCAAAGCACAAGCACACGGCAGAGCAAAGCACAAGCACACGGCAGAGCAAAGCACAAGCACACGGCAGAGCAAAGCACAAGCACACGGCAGAGCAAAGCACAAGCACACGGCAGAGCAAAGCACAAGCACACGGCAGAGTAAAGCACAAGCACACGGCAGAGTAAAGCACAAGCACACGGCAGAGTAAAGCACAAGCACACGGCAGAGTAAAGCACAAGCATACGGCAGAGCAAAGCACAAGCACACGGCAGAGCAAAGCACAAGCACACGGCAGAGCAAAGCACAAGCACACGGCAGAGTAAAGCACAAGCACACGGCAGAGTAAAGCACAAGCACACGGCAGAGCAAAGCACAAGCACACGGCAGAGCAAAGCACAAGCACACGGCAGAGCAAAGCACAAGCACACGGCAGAGTAAAGCACAAGCACACGGCAGAGTAAAGCACAAGCATACGGCAGAGCAAAGCACAAGCACACGGCAGAGCAAAGCACAAGCACACGGCAGAGCAAAGCACAAGCACACGGCAGAGCAAAGCACAAGCACACGGCAGAGCAAAGCACAAGCACACGGCAGAGTAAAGCACAAGCACACGGCAGAGCAAAGCACAAGCACACGGCAGAGCAAAGCACAAGCACACGGCAGAGCAAAGCACAAGCACACGGCAGAGTAAAGCACAAGCACACGGCAGAGTAAAGCACAAGCATACGGCAGAGCAAAGCACAAGCACACGGCAGAGCAAAGCACAAGCACACGGCAGAGCAAAGCACAAGCACACGGCAGAGTAAAGCACAAGCACACGGCAGAGTAAAGCACAAGCACACGGCAGAGCAAAGCACAAGCACACGGCAGAGCAAAGCACAAGGGAAACCATTAATGAAACCATTATCTCCTTCCTCGAAAATTCATTAAACGAGAAAGATATACAGACAGACACAGAGTGAGAGAGCGATAGAGCGAGAGAGATGCTAGTATCCTGTAACTATTTCTACATATCCATAGCACTGCAGTCACAGGCAGGGGGAGTGGAGGGCTAAGCTTCTGTGTTTCCAACACAAGGCCTGGAAATGCTGAAGGGGGAACATGCACAGCAATTTAGCAACTCCCTGTATCCGTTTAATCTTCTTCCTCCTCCTCCTCCTCCTCTTCTAAACATACCCCACTATCTTTATCCCCCTTCCTCTCTCCTGCCCTCATAAATTGGAGAGCATATGTGACTTGGAGAGCTGTGTTTCATGGATCTACCAATGGCCATTAGCTTCTCTGGTCTCCCTGGGTTCCAGCGGCCTTCTCTGCAGTAATTTATCTTGAAAAACAGAGGTGTTAATTTCCCCCAAAGCTTGCAGTTTACTGTACTCTTTAAAAAAAAAACTTTACCCCTTTTTCGTGGTATCCAATTGGTAGTTAGTCTTGTCTCATTGCTGCGACTCCCGTACAGACTCGGGAGAGGTGAAGGTCGAGAGCCATGCGTCCTCCGAAACACAACCCAACCAAGCCGCACTGCTTCTTTACACAATGCCCACTTAACCAGGAGCCCAGGCACACCAATGTGTCTGAAGAAACACCGTACACCTGGCGACTGCATCAGTGTGCATGCGCCCGGCCCGCCACAGGAGCCGCTAGTTTGTGATGGGACAAGGATGTCCCTGCCGGCCAAACCCTCCCCTAACCCGGACGACGCTGGACCAAATTGTGCGCCGCCCGATGGGTCTCCCGGTCACGACAGAGTCTGGAATCGATCCAGAATCTCTAGTGGCATAGCTAGCAACTGCGATGCAGTGGCTTAGACCACTGCACCACTCGGGAGGCCAGTAGTGTACTCAAATATATGCATTGGCAGAACCTGCTCATTCCTCATCATTAATACATCACTTGACTTGGACACTTCCGCTTGATACAAAACATGTCTTTGAGGATACATTAGTCTTCATCATTGCCATCTTTCCATTTTCAGGCAGGTGGAAGTAGCATGAGGCTGAAGTGCTGTTAAACAGAATGTTTAAGATCATCAATGTCATCCTTTATAGCAGTTATTGTCTGTCGGAGTCATGACACATGCTGTGTTATTGTAGGGAAGGTGACCTCTGCTTCCCTGGCTACCAAAACTCTTTGCTCCGGCCAAATGCTACGCCGCGCCCACAGACATCAGTTTCTTCTCTGCAATGAGTCTGGATCGGAGTACCTCCCTACGATTTCTAGAATCCAAACACTAGAAGGTCCTAGACTGCTGATTGGTCATTCTAGACAGTCTGATTGGTCCCAGAAACCAATGGGTTGGGCCCAAGGAGAGAGAGAGATATATATATATATATATATAGATACATATATATAGATACATACACACACAATATGACTGATAGGGGGCACTGTGTTGACACCACCGTGCCTCCATCTTGGCACTTCCCAACCATTATAAAAAATATTTTGGAAGCAATACAAATGCATTTATTAATATCTGCAGACACCCTAATGCATACTTTTAAATTAGATCATGTGAGCTAAACATAAAACATTTCAAATTAAAATGTATAAAAATTCCTTAAAAATTCATTTTTTTTTCAAATTATGTTACTGTCCCCACTAGATCAACAAAAAAATACATGTCATTTTGTCCTTGAGAAATTGCATTGAAATGCTGTAGAATTCCATTAATTCCCATGGAGGCCTGCCTATACTAGGAAGTGCCAATATGGTAGAACGGTGGCTTCAAAGACTTCCAATGGCCAATCCATCAGCAATCCATCAGCAATCCAGGGTTGGGCCAGAGCCAAAACACACATGGGTAAAGCCACGTTTTGAAAATTCATCTTTGCCTTTGGTACTCTGATTGGTTAGAAATGATCCAATCGCTGATGGCTTTGTTTTGTACAACACCCCTCATTTTGACATCACCACAAATGACTTCAATGATTGCAGTCTCAGACTGAAGTATGTAGCGAATGAAGAATTCCGTTTGAGTCGTCAGGCAAGATCTATGCTAGGTTGTCAATCAACTAAATACTCTCAGCACTGCAAGTGGCACATGTCATTGCATCCAAGGTGGCTGAGGTAAAGACACATAGGACAGTATAGATAAACTGTCAAAGTATCATGCTAGGAGTGTCATGCTACTGTGTCAGCTTCATTGACACTGACTTGAAGTAAACAGTAAAAAAATAATATCTACAATGCACTGGTCCCTGCTTTTAACACAATAAGAACACATAGTATATGAATAGCAACGAAATGGAGAACATGGACAGAGAGCACATTGCATAATGGTTGTGTTTCGGATGAGTAAATGTTGAACTTTACCCGTGTGCTTTGAAACTATCTAATGCTTTCGTTCTCTTACATTTCGTTCTGTGTAAACAAACACCATTTGTACTGCACCCTAAAGCCCTTACATGATACAGACAACAGTTTGCAACGCATAATTGCCCAATTTCAACCTTTACTATGGAAAAGGCAAACAAAAATTAAAGAACCATCTTTAACACAGCTAATACCAGAGTGTTAAACCAGCAAGCCAGCCTCTTCAAAGTGTAATCTGGGCTGTAAACCTTCACATATCTGCAGGTCTCCTTGTGTATAAACCTAAGCATGGTTCCTCAGCATACAGCAGTAATCCCAGTAATGCTCTTACAGCAGTGGAATAATTCCACAATGAAAGGTCTAGGTTTATTGCTAATAAAACGCACTGTGAGCAACCAGCACCAATGGTTAATAATACACATGCTAATCTTCTTAACATCTTCAGAATGAATCCTTACACATGATTACATGCTTTCTACTGACTGGAGATTGGGATTTCTAATACCTTCCAAGGGCATAATGTACAGTTGGTAGACAGTATATGGATAGATAGAGTGAGATTATGTATGTGAGCTAGTTCTTACAGAGGAACAGAGAGCTTCTCCTCTAGTCTGCCTACACCCTTACAATGCAACAGTAACAAAGAGGGGGAACAACTCACGCTTCTATTCCCAGGTGGAAAGTGAGCTTGACCCGCACTGTAACTCCAGCTGCGGCTCCATGAGTCACTGCTCACACCCCACTCTCCCCTGCTTTCCACCCAGCACCACCCCTCTGCCTTTTTATACCTCCTCTCCACTCCAGAGCCCCCATAGGGAGCCTGGCCTCCCTCATTAGCTGAGGGGGGGGTTTGGGGCGTCTGTGTCTAGTGGTCTCTGGAAGTCACCTCTGACGCATTGGCACAGCTTGGTGGTGGGTGGCCCATGGAGTCACGTATCAGTCTGGAGTCTAGACCTTCACAGGTGTTCTACATAGAACGACCAGATGAGAGAAAATTCTGCACATGTGCTATGGTTTCCCAATTAGCCAAGAGAGTGATTTGATCCTCTGTGGACAAGGTTAAATGATATGTCTAAGTGTTAGCACTTTGAGATACACAAAAAGGTAAAACAGTAGGGAAAAACCAATTACTCCATTCAAGTAACACAACAAGGTACTAACAATTCAAATGTCATGATTTTTAGTTGGGAAACTAAAATAATTGGTCTATTCTAGTGATCCATGGGGGAAATGGAAGAGTCATAGTCTGGAGAGTGCAGTGCTATGCTGTGGTAGAGCTCATTAAAGTCTGCTGTCAGTAATAGCGGTATGGTGGGAGGACTGAGTGACTGATGGCTGCCTGGTCATTACATTGATCTGGCCCCAGAACAGTCTGTCTGGCAGAAACTCCTATCTACAACATATGAAGCATGAGATGAAGATATAGCCTGCTGAGCTGACCTGAGAACAGCCATTTGCATTTTTTTATTTCATTCAGTGCAGTGACAAGATGGAGCTTAGTAGTGGCTCAGGCCTCAGCCTTAGTTCATTCTACATCCTGCTATACAACACGTAGTCGGATCAAATAAGATCAAGATCAAAGATGACCCCATATTAAAGCAGGAGGCTAAGGTGTAGGCTTACAGAAAGATCATTTGCTCTCATTAAAACAAATAAACAAGGATGTGAGATGAAAAGCACCACATTTCACAATCAATACAGAATTTATCCCTCGCATTCCCCTGGATTCACAGTAGTGCAACAAAAGGTTTAAGCACAGGCCTCCATTGCAGATAAATCTTATGCATCCGATGCAAGTCCCAGATTCAAGACATAGCCTGGAGAAGACTGTACATTTTCATTAAAATAGTAGGTGTGATGCTACTCTCTCCCTGTATGGGGTGGCAGGTAGCCTAGTGGTTAGAGCGTTGGGCCAGTAACCGAAAGGTTGCTTGATCAAATACCTGAGCTGTCATTCTGCCCCTGAACAAGGAAGTTAACCCACTGTTCCTAGGCCATCATTGTAAATAAGAATTATTTCTTAATTGACTTGCGTAGTTAAATAAATAAATATATGCAGCCGGAAGACCTACTGTGTTCTCTCATTCAGCATTCCCAGCACCAGTGTCATGACAAAGCAGTCAGTCAGTGGGGCTCCTCTACATCCCCCTACCTGGGATACTGACGTAATAAAGGCCACCATTACATGCATGGCTCTGATGTTCAAACAGCACTTGATTTTACATTCTTTAATAAAGGCTTGCAGGCCTATAATAGCATATACCAGTTTATGGCCAACTGATATGATAAAAACAAATATGAGACGTTGCGGTTGTATTCTTCATTTTTTTCATTCATTTTTTTCAATTAGACCAAAAGAAAAACTGACTTTCGCCAAAAAAGAATGGCCCCACCCCAGGCTATGAAGACGTTCAGTACATTTCTCTCTTTGTTTATCAAGGGTAGGTCCCCGATGGTCTCTCTCTCAAACCAGGGGGGAGAGGCTGACATACAACATATCCTAATACAAAATGCATGCATTGTCTTGAATACTTGGTTGGCATGACCATAATGTCTACATATATTGTCTGCATTTCAATAATACAAATGTGCTAATTAGACAGTAGCATTTAGTCTGCGTAGGTATGTTACTGAGCGTTCCTTCTTGTTGACGTGTAATCTATCATCTGACAGTCTGTGTGCGCATTCACTTGCTAATTAAATCTGTCCAAGATAACGGTGCGCGTCAGCAAAAAGGATACGAATTGTTATTCATGACATGAGTGATATCGATAAACATTTACAATGAAAGATAATATTATTGGTGCTTACCTCGACATTTCCCCATACGCAATGGGACAATACGACCATCAATATGGGTAACACTGAATGTCCCATTTTCACTCCTTCCGTTTCTCAATTGGAATGTTTTCTCTTTATAATCTGAATTGATTCCCAAATACAGTTACATCAGTTACTATGAAGATCTCTATTCTGTTCGGTGACTGCCTCCAATATCTCCTGCGTCTGCGTCCGTGCGCACTTGCTCTCTCCAATCGCAGCCGGGGCTAATATGGGGCTGCAGCCTCGCCGGAAAAAAAAAGAACGCCCATCTGCGAGTTTGTACTGTACAATGGACTTTCCTCAAAGCGCCAACATTTTTAGATTAACTGTGGTTTGATTTGGTGGAGGGAGACACCCAATGGACATGAATGGGAAGCGCAGGCAGTGGATGGAAACGGGTCTATCTATGGAACTGCCTGAACGGTTTCATAATATGCGTCACGAATTCAGTGACAGCAGTGCCGAAACAGGCTGCGTTCACGTGCTAGTCGGAACTAGGAAACGTTGAAAGTTCGATTTGGGTGTGCGAGATTTGACGTCAGAAGAGTTACAGGGTGTATTAAGTGGTGGTGTCCCATCCTTTCAGGCTGTTGGCCTGAAGTAGGACAATATATTTAAATAGTGGAGTATTGTATTTTTTTGTGAGTGTAGTGTTATGATAGGGTATTATTTTTATTGTTATTATTATACTTTTTTTTTAGCAACGTATAAGGGAGTTGTACTCCAGTCTAGTAGGTTTCGGAAATATATTCATTGGATGGCAACCGCTGTTAGAGCATATAGCAATGGATCTGTCATTCATTATGCGAACGATAAAAAAACATGTCTATGCCAATCCAAATTCTGTATTTGGTCACTAGGGGGCACGCAAGGTAAAATAATTGTCTCCTTCTCTACGTGTGGGGTATCAGTGTATTAAATCATTTCATTACTCTATTAGCGATTTTTTAAATTTGACACAATATTTTTCTCAGCGTTATGAAGATGTGATGTAAAACCTATTTGTTATGAAACGTTGATATCGAGAAGATATACAGTATATATATGTATGTAGCCTACCTAACTGCAGAGCTGATATAACATAACCGCACCTGTTTACACAAACTACTTCTAATTGAAATGTAAAATCGCAACTTCCTGATCATCAGGCCCAAATCTCACCTGGCGTTCTGGACGTTTACAAAGGTGTGGGCGTGGCTAAATGTTGTGGGTGTGGATGGAAAGGGTCCGTTTCAAGAAACAATTGTTGACTGAAACAAACACCTCAGCCACGACAACCACAAAGGTGTCACAACTTTTAACCAGAGGAGTCATTGAAGAATTTTACCAATGGGACAGTTGCTACTTTTGATCATAATTTTATTAATCTCCCTCCCGCTTTGACTTGAAACGTCTTGGACCTCGGGAGGGAGGAATACAGTCCCGTGTTTCTAAATAGTTTTTGTTTGATTGAACTGTCTACCAACTGGATTTAACTCTTAAGTAATTGAAGAAAATGAATTCCGCACGATTTGAATACGAGGTAAGTTGTCACTTTTGCATTGTTAGCGACTTAATTTGAAAATCTATTTTACAGACATACATAACGTTTCATTCCAGTCACTGGAATGGGCCACCTGTCAAACTCAGCCCATGTAGGCAAACCAATTGACAACGTACCACAAGTGAACACTTCCAGGAAGTACGTTGATTTCTCACTGGCCTTCAAGTTATCCCAGTTAATTTTAAACTTTATAGTTAACTTTTTATGTTCGGTAATTATTAATTATCATATAATTTGAGGATGGATGGGCATAATTATATTTAAATAAATAATGTTAGTTAATTCGTTTTGAATGTGATGACTCAAGGAACAATTGTGTTGGAGGAAGGAACAGAATAGGATTTATTATTTTAAGATATCCTTTATTTAACCAGGGAAGTCACATTGAGAATTCCATCTGTTTTCCAGATGAGCCCTGGATAACATAAATTAAACACCTGTAGCCAAGTTAGCAGGGACGCTCCCCATCTTGATTGTCTGGATATTTCTCCACACGTATGTTAATTTAAAGACAGTAAAAACTTTGATAAGAGACACACATGACAAGTGTAAATGTATCAACCAATCATTCATGGTTTAAGTCACATCACTCCAATTAATGTCAGCTCTGTGTACCCTATCTCCCTCACTGGTCAGGGCAGCCATATTGATTTCATATACCTCCAGTGTTCAGTGGTCACAAACTAATTACATGTCCTTGCTGTACTTTGGGCAGGCCCCAGCCCCCTGGTAACAGTACTTAGTATTGAATCCCCACTCCCAGCCCAGACAATGCTGGCCTGCCCCAACTTCCAGGTATTCTGATACCCTGTGGATCCCAGACCTGTCCTGACTCGATCCCCCTCCAGCCTCGCTGCTGCTCACCCACAGAGGAAGACAACTGAGAAGAAAGTTAGTCGCTGCACAGAGGAGTTTAGAGAGGGGGGGAAGGTAGGTTTCTCTATGGAAAACCTCTTCCTCACACTGCATTTTGATATTATTATAAATGTTGGTTTTGATGTTTATACACATGCATAGTCATGTTGATTAAAAAATTAGGGTTGTGAAATGCTACATAGTTTTGAGCTTCAGTCAAAAGAGAAAAGCAAACAGGAGGTTGGAGTCCTCTGAAAGAACATGCACTTTTTAGGGACAAGATGAGGGATATCATATTTGTAAGGGAAAGGAACAATAATTCTGAATACTTGCTGGTATACTGAATCATATAGTCTGTTTTCCCTGAGTGTCCTGTTGAGATAGGTGCTGCCTTGTGCAGATCATTCATGCTCAGGAATGTACTCCTAGTTTTCCTGCTTTGTACATTATGCATTGTCATAGTTCTTGGACTGTCTCCAGGTTTCCCGTAACAAATACTGAAGTGATAGTTAAACCTTAGCTACACATAGAAGAGCTGGTATAGTCTGTAGAATTGGGTCATGGAGATGTCCACACAGATATCCTGGTTGTCATTGATATATTTCCAGGTTACACACTTTTCATGAGTTGTCTAAGAGAAAATGCTCCTTTGCTTACACAAGTGTCGTTAAGAGCAGTTCTCTGAACACGTACACTACATAACCAAATGTATGTGGACACCTGCTTGTCGAACATCTCATTCCAAAATCATGTGCATTAATATGGATGCTGAAATGACAGCCTACTCTTCTGGGAAGACTTTCCACTAGATGTCGGAACATGCTGTGGGGACTGACTTCCATTCAGCCACAAGAGCATTAGTGAGGTTGGGAACTGATGTTGGGCGATTAGGCCTGGCTTGCAGCCAATTCATCCCAAAAGTGTTCAATGAGGTTGAGATCAGGGCTCTGTGCAGGCCAGTCAAGTTCTTCTACACCGATCTCGTCAAACCATTTCTCTATGGACCTTGCTTTGTGCACGGTGGCATTGTCATGCTGAAACAGGAAAGGGCCTTCTCCAAACTGTTGCCACAAAGTTGGAAGCACAGAATCATCTAGAATCTCATTGTGTGCTGTGGCGTTGATTTCCCTTCACTGGAACCAAGGGGCCTAGCACGAACCATGAAAAAGAGCCCCAGACCATTGTTCCTCCTCCACCAAACGTTATAGTTGGCACAAAAATTTGGTCAGGTAGCGTTCTCCTGGCATCCACCAAACCCAGATTTGTCCATCGGACTGCCAGATGACAAAGCGTGATTCATCATTCCAGAGAACTCATTTCCACTGTTCCAAAGTCCAATGGAGGTGAGCTTAACACCACTCCAGCCGATGCTTGGCATTGAGCATGGTGACCTTAGGCTTGTGTGCAGCTGCTCGGCCATGGAAACCCATTTCATGATGCTCCCGACGAACAGTTCTTGTGCTGACATTGCTTCCAGATGCAGTTTGGAACTCGGTAGCGAGTGCAACCGAGGACAGATGATTTTTACGCACTACTTCACCACTCAGCGGTCCCATTCTATGAGCTTGTGTGGCCTACCACTTCGGTGACTGAGCCGTTGCTGCTCCTAGATGTTTCCACTTCACAATAACAGGACTTACAGTTGACCGGGGCAGCTCTAGCAGGGCAGAAATTTGACCAACTGACTTGTTGGAAAGGTGGCATTCTATGACGGTGCCACATTGAAAGTCATTGAGCTCTTCCTTAAGGTTCTACTAACAATGTGTGTCTATGGTGATTGCATGACTGTGTGCTAATTTTTATACACCTGTCAGCAGTGTGTGGATTTGGATATTTCAGCCAAATGTTTAACGTGGTGTCCACATACTTAAAAAAATATATATATATATATACATACATACATACAGTGGGGCAAAAAAGTATTTAGTCAGCCACCAATTGTGCAAGCTCTCCCACTTAAAAAGATGAGAGAAGCCTGTAATTTTCATCATAGGTATACTTCAACTATGACAGACAAAATGAGGAAAAAAATCCAGAAAATCACATTGTAGGATTTTTTATGAATTTATTTGCAAATTATGGTGGAAAATAAGTATTTGGTCACCTACAAACAAGCAAGATTTCTGGCTCTCACAGACCAGTAAGTTCTTCTTTAAGAGGCTCCTCTGTCCTCCACTTGTTACCTGTATTAATGGCACCTGTTTGAACTTGTTATCAGTATAAAAGACACCTGTCCACAACCTCAAACAGTCACTCTCCAAACTCCACTATGGCCAAGACCAAAGAGCTGTCAAAGGACACCAGAAACAAAATTGTAGACCTGCACCAGGCTGGGAAGACTGAATCTGCAATAGGTAAGCAGCTTGGTTTGAAGAAATCAACTGTGGGAGCAATTATTAGGAAATGGAAGACATACAAGACCACTGATAATATCCCTCGATCTGGGGCTCCACGCAAGATCTCACCCCCGTGGGGTCAAAATGATCACAAGAACGGTGAGCAACAATCCCAGAACCACACGGGGGGGACCTAGTGAATGACCTGCAGAGAGCTGGGACCAAAGTAACAAAGCCTACCGTCAGTAACACACTATGCCGCCAGGGACTCAAATCCTGCAGTGCCAGACGTGTCCCCCTGCTTAAGCCAGTACATGTCCAGGCCCGTCTGAAGTTTGCTAGAGAGCATTTGGATGATCCAGAAGAAGATTGGGAGAATGTCATATGGTCAGATGAAACCAAAATATAACTTTTTGGTAAAAACTCAACTCGTCGTGTTTGGAGGATGAAGAATGCTGAGTTGCATCCAAAGAACACCATACCTACTGTGAAACATGGGGGTGGAAACATCATGCTTTGGGGCTGTTTTTCTGCAAAGGGACCAGCACGACTGATCTGTGTAAAGGAAAGAATGAATGGGGCCATGTATCATGCGATTTTGAGTGGAAACCTCCTTCCATCAGCAAGGGCATTGAAGATGAAACGTGGCTGGGTCTTTCAGCATGACAATGATCCACAAACACACCGCCCGGGCAACGAAGGAGTGGCTTAGTAAGAAGCATTTCAAGGCCCTGGAGTGGCCTAGCCAGTCTCCAGATCTCAACCCCATAGAACATCTTTGGAGGGAGTTGAAAGTCCGTGTTGCCCAGCAACAGCCCCAAAACATCACTGCTCTAGGGGAGATCTGCATGGAGGAATGGGCCAAAATACCAGCAACAGTGTGTGAAAACCTTGTGAAGACTTACAGAAAACGTTTGACCTCTGTCATTGCCAACAAAGGGTATATAACAAAGTATTGAGAAACTTTTGTTATTGACCAAATACTTATTTTCCACCATAATTTGCAAATAAATTCATTTGCAAAGTGATTTTCTGGTTTTTCTTTTCTCATTTTGTCTGTCATAGTTGAAGTGTACATATGATGAAAATGACAGGCCTCATCTTTTTAAGTGGGAGAACTTGCACAATTGGTGGCTGACTAAATACTTTTTTTGCCCCACTGTAGGTCATATATTTTTGTGAGTTGTTTCTCACAGCCCTAAACCCAATCAAGAGTTGCTTTTCATCAATGATATTAACAACCATGAAGCATGTTTACAATTTCACTGCTAATGTTTTGAGATTTTTTTTTGCAAGTAAAGTATCACTAGTGGAAAGAAATTGATGCTTGTGCAAACAAATTAACTCATTTGTATAGGTAAATTGTATGGGTCAGGCTCGCTGGAAAGCAGATCCCCTTTTCTGTAGTGATGGGGGGAAAAATCCATACAGTTACATATTTGGATTTTGTTTTTGACGGTATTGCAATATTATTTTTGCGCTTGTTGGCTTTACCTGCACCAAATACTGGAGTTTCCTTCATTGCTTGTTCCCCATGTTTTTAAAAAGGGAGCCAATTAGCTTTCTTAACTTTTATTTCCACTACTGATCAAGACTCATTCTCATGGCTCTCTATTTTCCTTCTGCAGCAGACACATGTTGAGCAATATGTTTGGAATATTGAATCGCAATGAAATCACAGTATCAAATTTCAATACATATAGATTTGCAATAAATATCGTATTGGCACCTTTGTATCATGATATTGTATTGTGAGGCCCCGGGAAATTCCTAGCCCTACTTTTCTGTACTTCTCCTTAGCTCCCTGCTCTGGCCACATCCTGCATTTTTATTTATGTGTGTGTGTATACATGCATACATACAGTACCAGTCAAAAGGTTTTGGACACACCTACTCATTCCAGGGTTTTTCTTTATTTTTACTGTTTTCTACATTGTAGAATAATAATGAAGACATCAGAACTGAAATGACAACAATGGAATCGTGTAGTAACCAAAAAAAGTGTTCAATGAAATGTGTTTTATATTTGAGATTCTTCTAAGTAGCCACCTTGATGACCGCTTTGCTCACGCTTGGCATTCTCTCAACCAGCTTAACCTGGAATGCTTTTCCAAAAGTCTTGGAGTTCCCACATATGCTGAGCTCTTGTTGGCTGCTTTACCTTCACTCTGCGGTCCAACTCATCCTAGACCTTCTCAATTGGGTTGAGGTAGGGTGATTGTGGAGGCCAGTTCATCTGATGCAGCACTCAATCACTCTCCTTATTGGTCAAATAGCCCTTACACAGCTTGGGGGTGTGTTGGGTTATTGTCCTGTTGAAAACAAATGATAGTCCCACTAAGCGCAAACCAGATGGCATGGTGTATGAATGCGGAATACTCTGTGGTAGACATGCTGGTTAAGTGTGCCTTGAATTCTAAATAAATCACTGGTAGTGTCACCAGCAAAGCACTCCCACACAACCACCTCCATGCTTCACAGTGGGAACTACACATGCAGAGATCATCTGTTCACCTACTCTGCATCTCACAAAGATACAGTGGTTGGAACCAAAAATCTCCAATTTGTACTCCAGACCAAAGGACAGATTTCCACCGGTCTAATGTCCATTGCTCGTGTGTTTCCTGGCCCAGGAAAGTCTCTTCTTCTTATTGGTGTCCTTTAGTAGTGGTTTCTTTGCAGTAATTAGACCATGAAGGCCTGATTTTCACACGGACTCATCTGAACAGTGATGTCTGTTACATGAACACTGTGAAGCATTTATTTGGGCTTTAATTCCTGAGGCTGTCAACTCTAATGAACTTATTCTCTGCAGCAGAGGTAACTCTGGGTCTTTCTTTCCTGTGGTGGTCCTCATGAGAGCCAGTTTCTTCATTGCGCCTGATGGTTTTTACAACTGCTCTTGAATAAACGTGAAAAGTTCTTGAAATTCTCTGCATTGACTGACCTTCATCTCTTAAAGTAATTGACGGCCCTGAATTTTTCTGAACCGTCTCAGTGCAGCTCCTTGCAATAGGGCGCTTTCCCTTTAATTCCCAATTAAATAGCCAGCATCAGCTGTGCGAAAGTGGGGTTGTGATGGAGACGTGCATGAGGATGTGTTCTCAGTTCGAAGCTTCTCTATTCCGTTTGTTTTGTTGCCGTTAAACGTTGTTTTGTAGCCTAAGAGAGTTTACCCAGGATCGGATCCACTCATCGCGTCCCTGGACTACACCTCTCCGTTCTTCGTGGCCTTTCTCCGCTGGAGATCTATTGGCGGATTGGATTGTCTGACTGACCGACTGACTACCACCTTTTTGTATACGGTATTTCATTTGTTTGGATGTGATGTATACTGTGATTTGTGTAGTTAGTGGTAGTTGAGGACTTAAGTATTGATCCGCTTTAAAGTTCTGTGGTAAAGTAATTGTTATATTGATTGTATGTTTAATACTGGGTTTACGCTACACTGAATGAACGGACAAACATCGCGTGATTTGAGTTCACTGAACTCCTTTACCGAAGGACTCTTTTTAGGCCCGAGGTACAGGACATTTCTGGAGGAACCAGAACTCATTGTGATATTATTATTTCTGTAATCATTGTTGTTGCTAATACAACCCACGCAACAGAATATAGTTGTTTTTGAAGTTCTTTCCAATGTTTTAAGGGTTTATGAAAAGTTTATTTCCATCCTGACTTTTACATAAGTCCTTTGTATTAGTGTAGACTTGACGGACCAGATGGGACTCATTCCCACCCTCCAATGTTTTCTCTGGTAGGCACAACCTACCTGGCACCCCTATAAATAATAACCTCAAGTCAAAACCGTTACATAAAAAATGCCATTTTTTATGTAACGGTTTTGACTTGAGGTTATTATTTATAGGGGTGCCAGGTAGGTTGTGCCTACCAGAGAAAACATTGGTTTCTCCTTTTAGTTTGGGTGGGAATGAGTCCCATCTGGTCCGTCAAGTTCACTACAAAGGACTTATGTAAAAGTCAGGATGGAAATAAACTTTTCATAAACCCTTAAAACATTGGAAAGAACTTCAAAAACAACTATATTCTGTTGCGTGGGTTGTATTAGCAACAACAATGATTACACACACACATATAATAATATCACAATGAGTTCTGGTTCCTCCAGAAATGTCCTGTACCTCGGGCCTAAAAAGAGTCCTGCCCGGTAAAGGAGTTCAGTGAACTCAAGTGACTTTTGTCACGCGATGTTTGTCCGTTCATTCAGTGTAGCGTAAACCCAGTATTAAACATACAATCAATATAACAATTACTTTACCACAGAACTTTAAAGCGGATCAACTCTTACTTAAGTCCTCAACTACCACTAACTACACAAATCACAGTATACATCACATCCAAACAAATGAAATACCGTATACAAAAAAGGTGGTAGTCAGTCGGTCAGTCATAATCCCAATAGATCTCCAGCGGAGAAAGGCCACGAAGAACGGAGAGGTGTAGTCCAGGGACGCGATGAGTGGATCCGATCCTGGGTAAACTCTTAGGCTACAAAACACACGTTTAACGGCAACAAAACAAACGGAATAGAGAAGCTGGGTTGAACACATCCTCTCTCACAACCCCACTTTCGCACAGCTGATGCTGGCTATTTAATTGGGAATTAAAGGAAAGCGCCCTATTGTTTTCAGAAAAATTCATAATGAAGGACTGTTTCTCTTTGCTTTTTTGATCTATTCTTGCCATGATATGGACTTGGTCTTTTACCAAATAGGGCTGTCTTCTGTATACCACCCTACCTTATCACTAGGCACTGTGTGTTATCCACCTTAGTATCGGGGAATGATGTCATAGTCCTGATTTGTGCTTTGTCATTTCCTCAGTTACCATTTTAGGATTTCCTGTGTGAATCCTCTTGAGTATTTGTATTTATTATGGCAGCAGCTTCTCATCCTAGGGTCCAGTCAAATTAAGGCAGTTTTATGCAATAAAAAAAAACATTACATAAAATGTCACAACACATACACATTAAGGTTGTGCCCTCAGCCGGCTACTCTACTACCACATATCTCAAACACAAAATATGTAATAATGTGTGTGTGTATAGTGCGTATGCTATTGTGTGTATGTATGGCTGTGTGTATGGGTCTCTTCACAGTTCCCGTTGTTCCATAAGGTGCATTTTGAGATGTTTTTAAAAAAAATCTGATTTTACAGCTTGCATAAGTTACTTGATTTGGAATAGAGTTCCATGCAGTCATGTAGTACTGTGTGCTTCCATAGTCTGTTCTGGACTTGGGCACTGTGAAGAGACCTCTGGTGGCATGTCTTGTGGTGTATGCATGGGTGACATTTAACAGTGAGTGAGTTTTATAATTTATAAATTATTTCACTCAGAATTTGTGAAAAAATGTAATTTATTTTGGCTAGCTAAATTGCAGGGGGGTGGGGTGTACGCTGTGTACCCATTGATTCTGGAAAACTATAACTTACAAATGCCTCATGAGCTTAGTTCAACTGTCGATCCCCATCAGAACCCCAAATATAAGCTTGTTTTAGTTCTGTTTGTAAACATTGTAAATGTAAACAAACACTGTATAATCTCAACATGGTTAAATCTATCATTTTGATATAAAATGGATGCTCAGTTCTTGCATCCATAGCTTTTTCTATGAATTTGAGTGGTTATATTTCTCCGGCCTCATACCTCAGCTTTTTACACAAACCGTGGCGGGGTACCCACTTTGTTATTGTATGAACTGCAGATTGCCCGTTTAAATTGCGCTTCAAGAAAGGATATCTGGAAACGGAGCAAGAGAACATGAGTGATTACAGTATTATAACCACCACCAACTCTGTTTTGGCCAGTAATGCATATTCCTCTACTGACTGGCATAATTGTTCACAGAAGATCTATTTGAACACGTGGAGATGCGTTACATTTGGGGATCCACCTTGTTTATGGATGTAAGGGCACAACAGCAAATGTCTGATCTTAGAACTCCAGAGATCCCAAGATTTGAGCTGAGGGTCAGGTGAGGTCATTGTGACTTGTCCTTTCCCAGACAGGATCAGTGTCAGCAGTGGAGTGTGGTTACGGAGGAATGTGGCTGTTTCGGTCAGATCAGAGCACACACTGTCCTCTCTCCTCTTTCCCTCGCTCTCTATCTGGTAGTGCGTGAGCGGTGTGGGTCAGAGTGGAAGTGAGTGGTAAGGGGACACCCAGGTAGGAATTCAGCCAGGGACTCTCCAACAGTCTGCTGTCTCCTGACCGTCCTGTGGAACGGCCTGTTAACCCTGCCTACTGCAGTCTCTCACACATGACCAGTAGAGCAGGTTGGTTATTAAATGAACCCAGTCACCTAGTAACTACATGGTATCCAGGGAGAGATAATTCACACGAAATCAGCACAATGTGGTGGTGTTATTGTACTAGAACAAAATAACCTCTACAATGTCTGTAGTAGTGACACTTGTCATGACCATTTTCTACCACTTATCTGTAATCTAATGTTATGGGTTATTATATGGTCAAAGTTCCATAACATAATAACGGGGACTATTATAATATTCATTGTCATAAACAAAGTATAGCTATATCATGACTTAATTATAACACTACATTTTCAATTACAGTTAATGTTACTAGCCAGAGAAGGTTAGTGTTGTCACGTTTGATGTGAAATTTTACATTTAAATATGCTTTCACAAATGCATTACACTTTTAATAAATAGATCTCATAAGCCATGTA
Organism: Oncorhynchus keta; assembly: GCF_023373465.1. NCBI lineage: Eukaryota > Metazoa > Chordata > Actinopteri > Salmoniformes > Salmonidae > Oncorhynchus > Oncorhynchus keta. Next base: position 72,293,552 of record NC_068454.1, on the reverse strand, counting down.
GTTTTAGACTGATGAGATATTTCAACCAGCAGCTTTCTAAAGTTCTGGTGGAGCTGACATTGGAAAGGTGCTACATAGATAATGATTGAGGATTTAAACAACAACCATTAACGTTTAAACAGATGGAATGCCTGTCTATTGAAAGCGCAGTTGCACTGCTCAGTTATATTGTGCAGGCTGAATCAGACGACTCATTGATTTGGTTTGACTTTCGTTCCCACTATCTAAAGCCACATCATGCAATGTAATGTACTATACAATAAGACAAACACCACAGAGGATGCACATATGTATGTTTACATTACAAACATCAACTGGTTGTGTGTGAAAAGGTGCTTGTCATTGTTAGCTATTTCTCTGGACCACACCTCTCAGTACAGAACACCTCATTACCCATCAGTCTAACTGGTTTGACAAATATGCTGCTACCCTACTGTATGCCTAGCAGTCCTACTATACCTTATTGTTTAGTTAATACAATTAGCTCTCCAGATGTCCTCTCGTGCTTGCCGTGGTCACATACCGTGCCTTCAGAAAGTATTCACGCCCTTTGACTTTTTCCACCCTTTTTGTTGTTGTTTTGCAGCTTGAATTTAAAATGGATTACACTTAGATTTTTTTTGTTTCTGGCCTAAGTAGAATTATGTTTTTAGAAATGTTTACTAATTAAAAAAAAAAAAGTTTCCTGAGTCAATAAGTATTCAACCCCTTTGTTGATGCAAACCTAAAGTTTAGGAATATGACTTCTACCTTACCTGTCACCATAGACCCAGTTCAATTTGCTTACCGCCCAAATAGGTCCACAGACGATGCAATCACCGCACTGCACACTTCCTTATCCCATCTGGACAAGAGGAATACATATGTAAGAATGCTGTTCATTGACTACAGCTCAGCATTCAACACCATAGTACCCTCCAAGCTCATCATTAAGCTTGATGCCCTGGTTCTCAACTCCACCCTGTGCAATTGGGTCCTGGACTTTGATGGGCTGCCCCCAGGTGGTGAAGGTAGGAAACAACATCTCCACTTTGCTGATCCTTAACACTGGGGCCCTACGAGGGTGCGTGCTCAGCCCCCTCCTGTACTCACTGTTCAACCATGACTGCATGGCTATGCACGCCTCCAACTCAGTCATTTAAGTTTGTAGATGACACGTCGTTGTTGGTCATCAAGCCTACTACCGTTGAGACAGCCTACAGGGAGGAGGTGAGGGCTCTCGGAGTGTGGTGTCAGGAAAATAAATTGCCTCTCACTCAACGTCAATAAAACAGAGGAGATGATCGTGGACCTCAGTAAACAGCAGAGAGTGTTACCCCCTATCCACACGGGACATCAGTGGAGAAGGTGGAACGTTTATGTTCATCTGCGTACACATCACGGACAAACTGAAATGGTCCACCCACACAGACAGTGTGGTGAAGGCACAACCGCAGCGCCTCTTCTTCTCCTCTTCAGCAGTACCTCTTCGACCTCAGGAGGCTGAATAATTTTTTCTCGTCACCTAAAACCCTCACAAACTTTCAGATGCACAATTGAGAGCATCCTGTCGAGCTGTATCACCACCTGGTATGGAAACCGCACCGCCCACAACCGCAGGGCTCTCCAGATGGTGGTGCGGTCTGCACAATGCATCACCGGGGGCAAACTACCTGCCCTCCAGGACACCTACAGCACCCGATGTCACAGGAAGGCCAAAAAGATCATCAAGGACAACAACCACCCGAGCCACTGTCTGTTCACCCCGCTACCATCCAGAAGCCGTGGTCAGTACAGGTGAATCAAAGCTGGGACCGAGACAGAAGCTGTTTTTCAATCTCAAGGCCATCAGACTGTTAAACAGTCATCACTAGCACAGAGAGGCTGCTGCCTACATACAGACTTGAAATCATTGGCCACTTTAATAAATGGACACTAGTCACTTTAATAATGGCACTTGAATGTTTTCATATCTTGCATTACTCATTTCATATGGATATACTGTATTATATACTCTCTATTGCATCTTAGCCTGTGCCACTCTGTCATTGCTCATGCATATATTTATATATTCTTATTCCTTTACTTGGATTTGTGTGTATTAGGTATCTGTTGTGGAATTGATACATATTACTTGTTAGATATTGCTGCACTGTCGGAACCAGAAGCACAAGCATTTCGCTACACTCGCAATGACATCTGCTAACCATGTGTATGTGACCAATAATATTTGATTTGAATACAAATTTGCTAAACAAGTCACATTGCATGGATTCACTCTGTGTGCAATAAGTGTTTAACAGCGTTTTTGAATGACTACCTCATTTCTGTACCCCACACATACAGATAATTGTGAGGTTGAGCAGTGAATTTGAAATTCAACCACAAAGACCAGGGAGGTTTTCCAGTGCCTTGCAAAGAAGGGCACCTATTGGTAGATGGGCATTGAATGTCTTTTTGACCATGTTGAAGTTACTAATTACACGTTGAATGGTGTAAAGACCCATTCACTACAAAGATACCGGAGTCATTCCTAACTCGGTTGCCAGAGAGGGAGCAAACTGCTCAGGGATTTCACCATGAGGCCAATGATGACTTTAAAACAGTTAGTTTAACGGCTGTGATAGGAAACAACAGGGGATGGATCAACATTGTAGTTACTCCACAATTACTAACCTAAATGACAGTGAAAAGAAGGAACCCTGTACAGAATAAAAATATTCATAAACATGCATCCTATTTGCAGCAAAGCACTAGAGTAATACTGCAAAAAATTAGCACTTTGTATTCAGTACAAAAAGTTATGTTTGGGGCAAATCCAATACATCACATTACAAAGTACCACTCTCCAGATTTTCCAAACATAGGGATGTCTGTGTTGTGTTATGTGTACGCTTCTAATCGTTAAGGACGGGGGAGTTTAATCGGGGTAGAAAAGGAATGGGGCTAAGCACAGGCAAAATCTAGAGGAAAACCTGGTTGAGTCTGCTTTCTACCAGACACTGGGAGATTAATTCACCTTTTAGCAGGGCAATAACCTAAAACACAAGGTCAAATCTACACTGCATTTGCTTACCAAGTGGCCGAGTTACAGTTTTGACTTAGATCTGCTTGAATCTATGGCAAACACTTAAATTGTTGTCTAGCAATGTTCAACAATACATTTGAATACTTTTCAAAAGAATAATGGGAACATATTGTACAATCCAGGTGTGTTAAGCTCTTAGAACATACCCAGAAAGACTCACAGCTGTTATCGCTGCCAAAGGTGATTCTAATATGTATTGACTCAGGGGTTTGAATACTTATGTAAATTCGATATTTATGTTTTTCGGTTTCAATAAATTTGCCAAAATGTCTAAACATTTTGGCACTATGGGGTCTTACAGTGCCTTGCGAAAGTATTCGGCCCCCTTGAACTTTGCGACCTTTTGCCACATTTCAGGCTTCAAACATAGATAAAAAAACTGTATTTTTTTTGTGAAGAATCAACAAGTGGGACACAATCATGGAGTGGAACGACATTTATTGGATATTTCAAACTTTTTAAACAAATCAAAAACTGAAAAATTGGGCGTGCAAAGTTCAAGGCGGCCGAATACTTTCACAAGGCACTGTATATGGAACAAAATGTATGTAATCAATTTTGAATTCAGGCTGCAACACAACAAAATGTGGAATAAGTCAAGAGGTATGAATACTTTCTGAAGGCACTATTTTTACATTTTTTTTTTACAGGCAATAAACTGTGACAGGCTTTTGTAGTGTTTTTGATTTGTTTTCTTCTGTTCTGTTTACACTGTCAGTGAAAGTTGTGTGTCCACTGTCTAATGCATTCAACACAATTTCCTGTGTAATCATAGGACACCACTGAGGCCTGTAGTTGGAAAGACATCAGAACAGTTCACAAATGGATCTAACTGGAGGGAGTAGTATTTTTGTTTGAGGGCAGAGAGATGGAGACAAAGGGGATATGACAAAAAGCATGTAATGGTTTTATTAGGCTGTGATCAGGGTGACTGATGGAGAGAGCGACCCCCGAGCGCTCAGTGACCCCATCCCTAATGATTCCCTTAATTCCAGACCATGATTGCTGTTAGAAATTCCAATTAGGAGGCATGTGTGAGAGCCGGAGCGTGGTAAGAATGGCCTTTAATTGCGATGAGTTATCATCTAGACCAGTGTAATTGAGCCCCCATCTTAAGGGGCGGCACTTCTGACAAATTGATTTAATACCGAAGCGATTCTCCCGTCCCTAATGGTGGATCGGGTCCGTCTCTCCACGCTGGGCCACAGGCGCAGAGGCAATTGTGTGCGGTGATTACTATCTGCTCTGTAATCGCTCTCTGTCGTCTCTTGCGCAAGTGTACTCTGACACACATCCTGGACCCAGGGCAGGGCACATAGATCTTAGCCTATGCCCCAGGTAGCCCTGAACTTACCCATCATACTGAAGTACTGTAGGGAGAGGGCTGATATGGAGAGTCACTATATGCACATAAGTCAATATGACATCAATTTTAATGGTCACATACACAGATGTTATTGCGGGTGTTGCGAAATGGTTGTGTGTCTAACTCCAACAGTGCAGTAATATATAACAATACACAAATCTAAAAATAAAATAATGGAATATTAAAATATTTATAAATATTAGGGCGAGCAATGTCGGTATGGCATTGACAAATGCAGTAGAAGAGAATAGTGCGTTCGGAAAGTATTCAGACCCCAACACACAATTGATTAAAAAAATTAAACTGAGATCTCACATTAACATAAGTAATCAGACTGTTCACAGACCGTCTTCTTGGGTATGACGCTACAAGCTTGACACACCTGAATTTGGGAAGTTAATCCCCTTCTCTGCAGATTCTCTGCGTTGCTGCACAGCCATTTTCAAGTCTCCAGAGATGTTCGATCGGGTTCAAGTTCGGGCTCTGGCTGGGTCACTCAAGGACATTGAGACTTGTCCCAAAGCCACTCCTGCGTTGTCTTGGCTGTGTGCTTAGGGTAGTTGTCCTGTTGGAAGGTGAAACTTCACCCCAGTCTAAGAACCTGCACCATTGTGCTCAGGACTTCATCAAGGATCTCTGTGTACTTAGTGGTTAGACTAGTAACAGAAAGGTTGCAAGATCGAATCCCCGAGCTGACAAGGTAGAAAAACAACATCTGTCGTTTTTCCCATGAACAAGGCAGTTAACCCACTAGGCCGTCATTGAAAATAAGAATTTGTTCTTAACTGACTTGCCTAGTTATATAAAGGTTAAAAAAAACAGGGTTGAGTAACTGGATGGTAGCCAGCTGTTCAACAGTCTTAAGATAGCAGCTGTTTTCCAGCCTCTCTGTCCCAGCTTTGGGACCGTGCTGACCTCGCCTTCTGGATGGTAGCCAGCTGTTCAACAGTCTGATGGCCTTAAGATAGCAGCTGTTTTCCAGTCCCTCTGTCCCAGCTTTGGGACCGTGCTGACCTTGCCTTCTGGATGGTAGCCAGCTGTTCAACAGTCTGATGGCCTTAAGATAGCAGCTGTTTTCCAGTCCCTCTGTCCCAGCTTTGGGACCGTGCTGACCTTGCCTTCTGGATGGTAGCCAGCTGTTCAACAGTCTGATGGCCTTAAGACAGAAGCTGTTTTCCAGTCTCTCTCTCCCAGCTTTGGGACCGTGCTGACCTCGCCTTCTGGATGGTAGCCAGCTGTTCAACAGTCTGATGGCCTTAAGACAGAAGCTGTTTTCCAGTCTCTCTGTCTCAGCTTTGGGACCGTGCTGACCTTGCCTTCTGGATGGTAGCGGGGTGAACAGGCAGTGGCTCGGGTGGTTGTTGATCTTTTTGGCCTTCCTGTGACATCGAGTGCTGTAGGTGTCCTGGAGGGGAGGCAGTGTGCCCCTGGTGATGCGTTGGGCAGACCGCACCACCCTCTGTGGATGTGGGCGATGCACTTGCTGTACCAGGCAATACAGCCCGACAGGATGCTCTTAATTGTGCATCCGTAAAAGTTTGAGGGTCTTAGTGCGCAACAGCCCCTGTATGTGCGGGTGGAGCATTTCAGATTGACAGTGATGTGTACGCTGAGAAACTTAAAGCTTTTCACCTTCTCCACTGCGGTCCCATCTGTGGATAGGGATGTGTTCCCTCTGCTGTTTCCTGAAATCCACAATCAGCTGCTTCGTTTTGTTGACGTTTAGTGACATGGTGAGGCAGTGGCTAGGGACTATTGTTGTTGATGTCACCAACTACTTGCTCACAGTTGGCGGTTCCTTAGAGAAGGTGGAGCACATGCAGAGTGCCATGGAAGTCTTCTCTGCAATGCAACGTGTGTGCTCTCCGGTCGCTAAACTGGTTGGACCCGTTTTGACGTCAGGATCTGTTTTGAGCCTGTTTCAACTTGTCAGTGATTTTCCCCGTTTTGTTCATTTACAAATGAAACAAAAACATCGTCATGTAAAACAGACACCATTGTTGTTATGGTGTGAATCAGTGCTTAGACGTCTTTGCAATTCACCGTCAGTCTAATACAGGGTGATGATCCAGATTTCGGTCAGTTTCACAAACAATGCAATTGTCTGTCTTTCCCCTGCTGACCTACACACACCACACATCTGACTACTGCACTGATAGACAGACACACACTGAACTTTCCATGGCAACACCTCAAGGACATCTCTCTCTCTCTCTCTCTCTCTGCGCTCATCTCTTTTTAAATCCATTAGTAAGGTTGTAGCCCCCAATGTGAAATGAGAAGTATGGCTTAGGTAATACTAGTGATACATAACCCTTCCTGATGAGAACAGTGAGTTGGATCAGTTCCTCTTTGGGATAATGCAGCGGCTGTTGCTTCTTGATTTTAGTTGCCGAGCCACAGAATCTTAGCTTTCATTTAGTTCTTTGTTAATGTTCGAATGTTGACGATGGGAACTTTCTGATGCCAGGATCTGTAGAATTGGCAATTTGTTTCTAGTGCCTTTTGTTGAAGTCACTGGCTTTTCCTTTCTAGCTTTTTACAAGTCCACTGTCATTACTTTCACCTCGTATGGCAAGACTGGAGTCTGGAGGTGGCTATAGTTACTGTCTTGTACTTCAGTGTTCAGTCTCTTCCTGAAATCATCCTGAAACTATGATTTCCTAACAATCTCCATGTCGTCCTGCAAGTTAGATGACTCGCATACTCTACACTGGATATGTTATTGTACTCCTACGTCTTGAGTATTAGTAATCTCATCATATAAATGTAGGTAAATTCACTTATCTCCCTCTTTTTATGTCTGTCTTCCTCTGTCTACCTAGGGGCAGAACGGGCGGCATGAGCAGGTCACCTTCCTGGATAACAAAGACAAGATGGCATCGAAGAAGAAGACTGGAGTGATAGTGGGAGTCCTCATCGCTCTGCTTGTCTTGGCAGCCGTGACAGGAATCCTCATCTGGTTCTTTGTTAGTGAGTACAACTTTACTATGTAGTCTGAGACTAATGCATGTAATAATCATAGACTAGGTACTATCACTCAGTCTGACGGAGTGAAAATGCAAAGGATGCCCCAAAGTGGCTCAATAACTCCAACTGTACTAATGTTGCTAATTTGTCCTGGAGTATTCTGGGAGGTTTGTTTCATCTAAAGTCTGAACATTGATAGCTGAAATGTAAATAATGGCAAACAGCTTTTTATGATTGACCAGAAAGACTTGGGTTTGAGTTGGCAGCCCTAGCCAACTGCCATTGGCCAAGCTAAACATGCCATCTACCGGGCACACCCAGGAGATTTCACATTCACAGGCGCTGCCTGACTGCTTCTTTGAAGGCCTAGACGTTTGATACAAATATCTGTAATAAGTGGAACGTTTTGAAGTTTTAATTTGCCATTGATAACCTGTTTGTTTGACAGGCCTTAATTTGTTTGGTGTTAATAATTCAAGTAAAGTGGTGCGGTGCAGAGTAGACGGAACACCCCGACAGTCACACGCTCAGTCTACAGCCTGATCAGAGGCTTTTACAGAGAGATAATCAAAAGATAAACAATCTCCTAAATCCCTGTTCTCTTTTTATTTGCTCCAGCAGAGAATCATATTAACCATCTCTGGAAGTGTATGAGGAGGCATTGGTGTTGCATGTAGAATTTTTCTAAATGACTTCCTCTTTCTCCTTCTCTCTTTTCCTTGGTCAAAGGCAGGGAGTCTGCGGCCACCATAAGTATGAAGCGTGTCCCAGCTCAGCGGGTGTATAGCGGGCACATGAAGCTGGACAATGTGCCCTACAACCAGAATCTGGAGGACCCCACCAGCACAGAATTCAACAAGCTGGCAGACGACCTGGAAGAGATTGTGAGTTTGACCCCGATTTAGGCTCAGATGCCATGTCCTGGTGATGTTCTGTTGAAAAACAGTTTGAACAGATTTAGTTTTTCTATGGTGGTCATATGGTGACAGACAAAAGTGATGATATGACAGACAGACATCTGTCAATTCCAATCAGTTTCTTGCCTGCGTCAAAAGTTGAAATTCCTTGAACTTTTGATGGATAGATAGATGACAGGTCCAATACCCTTCTACCAAGTTAACCTCCACCCACAATACCCTTTAGGTCAGGTATGATATTAAGTCAGGTATCAGAGTTCAGAACTGACTGAGATTCAGTTTCTCTCTCTTGTAAGGTTTGTTGTAGCTATCTGCCGCAGCATGTTTTTCTCCTGGTGGAAGGAGCTGACTAATGGCATATTTGTGTGGGTGGACTGGAAGAGAGGACATCATCTAGTTAATCTGTTACGTCCTCCAACATTTCCTTTCATTCGAGTAATGGAGATGTGTGCATCGCCACTTGGGAACATGACAATGATAAACTGCTATTTCTAAACCCCCGGTCAGTGTGGCATTGCTTTAGAATGTATGGCTGCATGAGTGACAATGTAAGTTATGTGTGAAAACCAAGGTGGTCTGAATGGAATTCTGGATGACTGTTCACTGAGCGTTAATGTGACAACCGAACACGCCACCACCATTATTCTTTGCTTGGTACATTCAGTTCTTCCTCTGGCCATGTGTTGCAGATGCAGTAGAGCAAAGTGTCGTTATATGTTGGTGATTGGGTCTACAGTATATGCAAATGAACTAACAAAGCCAATCAGAAACCAACACACTATTGGCTCCACTGGCAAGACTAAAGAATATTGTTTTTCTTTTTTTTTTGAGGGAACAATGCACCTCCCTGTGTGTTGGAGGTGCTGTGTGGTTGACTTGGTAGTGTGGTTGATTTGGTAGTCTGCTGTTTCCTGCTGTAGAATATGGCATTTGTGCTTAGAAAGCTTTGAATAAGGAAATCCCACTTAGGTTGTCACCAAAAATCCTAGAGGCTTAATATTCCTTTTTTTAAAGCTGAGAATCACTAACTTTTATGCTTTAGGGATTTATTGAAATTATTTCAGAGGCAAGCAGGCCTTGAGGGTAGTTGTTCATTTTCTGTAGAGTCCTTGAAATCCCCGCTTATGACCACTGATACACTACGTCTCTCGTTTGAGCTCTGAAAACGGCAAAGGGATCACATTCTACACTTCTGGGTTTAACTTCAATGGATCTCGCATTTTTCTCTCCTCTCAAATTGTTAATGGACTTTGTCCATTGTGGTCCATTGAAAAGTCTCGGTTCTCAATGTGGTCTTATCAGAGTCGATACAGATGAAGATCGTTCACTATTCTCTTCAGTCTGTTTCAGGGAGCTGAGGTGAGTTCAGCTACACTGCCTTTATAATGTACCTTTTGGACTTAACATTTACCAGCCTGATAATTGCATGTCCGCTACATGCGTTCTTATTCACAGTCTGAACTGGAGTTTAACACACACACACTATGAATAGACAACATGATTGGTAACAACACATGCTAGGATTAGATATCCAGTTTCTTTCTACATTTGTTTCACATATCTGTAGCTGAAAGCACTCGTCCTCCATGGGATCTCCAATGGAAACCCTGTTATTCATGGCATGCAGGCAGTTGGAATGCAAGCATACACACTTGTTCTCAGGGGCCTTATTGCAGCCTCAGACAAACTTTTCTTGGTATCTAACTGGCCAATATCTGGAGCACTCCCAACACCATGGTAACCTTGATCAATTAACCTTATATGGAGGATTCAGCTGAACTATGTGGTCACGGCTCCCTATCTTCGCCATGCTAACAGCAAATGGGTCGTCAGGTAACCTAGTAAATGATCTTTTTTTTCTTCTTTTTTTTTTACCAGCTTAAGATCAACTACAAACAAGTTGAGTTCCTCTCCAAGTACTACACCACATCTGTGGTGACTGCCTTCAGGTAGGAGAGTATTCTGGGATGTGGAGTTTCTGCATGTTGGTAATGTACAGTTGGCCATAAAGCTAGTCATGTGATCACTTTTTTTTTTAGTACATAATATGGATATTTGAAAATGCTTATTGGATAAGTGTAATTTGGACAACGGGACGTCCAATATAGCAACTCAAAACACCAGCTGTACCTGAGGAGAGGTTTGGTAAAACCTGCACTATAGAGACGTTGAAGTGTATGACTGTGAGTGATCAATGAAGGCCTCTGTCAGCATAGTTTGGTCTTCTTCCTTCAAGTCCCTTTCTCTCTCTCTCCAGTGAGGGGGTGCTGGCCTACTACTGGACCCAGTTTGACATCCCGGCAGCGGACCTGGAGATACTGCCAGAGTTCTCTGAGGAGCGGGTCCTGGAGGTGCTGTGGAACGGCATCAGGGAGCAGGGCAAACGCTCCGGCCAGAGCCTCCACATCAGCCAAGTCACTGCCTCACGTGAGTTAGTAGTTAGTACAACCCAGTCAAGACCAAACCAGGTGGCGTAGTCTCTGGGGCAGGGAGTTTATCTAGGGGTTTAGGGTTTAAACTAAGCAAGCAGAGACCAATTAACCGGAGTCCTGCAAGCTTTCGCTTCAACCCTAATCCAACACCTATCATTCTACTAATTGGCTGCTCACCAGGACTTTGATCAGGTGAATGAGAGGGTAACAGAGTTGGATCAAAAGCCTGCACACCCAGTAGCTCTCCGGAAGGATGGTTGGCCTCCCCTCAACTAAAGGGGCGTGTTTGATGAAGAGAAATGTATTGTCTGAAGCAAGCCCCCTCTCTGTCATCTTACATAAGCGTTCATATCTGATCTGATTTCTGCATTAATGGCTGTTCTATGCCAGCTAGATGTCTCTGACATGCCCTAATAAGATAACGTGGAGGTATAAGGGACGCCACTCTGTTTTCTATTGTATCAGAGATTGGACACTTTATGTAGTTTGGATCTTCTAATAACATTACAGTAGTTGGCCCCTGGACTGCCTTCTAGCTCCCTGCCTGCCTGGCTGTAGCCATTATCATTATTCTAGCTTCTGTCTACTTCACATTGCATTGCAAATAGGTCACCTTATATTACTTAGTGGTTTTGCTCTCTTTAAAATGATTTCTGTTTATATGATTTGATGTGGCTGTCAGACAGAGATGTATCGCGGGGCGAGGGGACGTTAAACAACAGTCCAATATTATACGCCGATGCATCACTCTATCAGCTTCTCAGTTTGGTAACACTTTCTTAACCCCCTTCCTCCCTCCTTACCTCATTTCCCCTTTCCCTCTCCTCCTTCATCTCTCTTCTCCCTCCCCCTCTTACTCCACCACTCTTCTGTCTCTCACCCTCGCCCCCTTCTCCCCCCTTCTCTCCAGGCACAGACCCCAGGATGGCCAGGAACCCCAGAGCCGGTGAGTAAAACCCACTGTCTCCCGTTCCAATCACACGCCGCTGTAATTTTCCAGCCCGCTAGATGTTCACCCCGCTGCTGCCAGTCTGTGACGAATGCCTGCCCCGCTTGATACATAATGCTGCTGCTGCTCCATTCATGAAGAGATTGAGAGCCCTGGCTATATAGTACATGAGTGGACTACTGAATAAAAGTGGATGTTGGCCTATTTCACTCGTCTTTTTTTTACCCTCTGTGTTGCGGCGTAATCCTCAATCTATTTTGCGCATGTTACATTGAATTTCAGATGAGAGTTGATAATTGACACTGATGAACAGTGTAGTAGATGTGGTATAAGATGTGGACATTTCTCCTCACCATGATATGACATTTTGATTGATGCCATACAACACAGCTCTAATCTTTTTTTCCCACTATGTCATGTGCCTTGGCATTTGCACTTTTGGGACTAGCGAGTCTGTTTTTCCTTATCATGTGAGCTGACCAGGGAAAACCCACAGCCTTGTTGGGCTACTGTATTTATGTCTGTACATCTACTAATGTAATCTGTTATGCTGTTCATTTCCTGCCTGTCAGATTACGAGTGTTTCTTCCGGTTGGAGGCTAGCACTTTAGCTCAGAGCTTCCAGTCTCCAGGCTTTCCAGATCAGTACCCGGCCCAGTCCCGCTGCCAGTGGCAGATCAGAGCCCCGGAACAGAACGCCATCTCAGTCCGCTTCTCCCACTTTCACATAGAGGACGACTGCTCCGATGACTTTGTGTCCATCTACGACTCCCTCAGCCCGGATGAGTCCCAGGCCATCACTCAGTGAGTGCTCTCACAACCACTACTGTGATGATGATGGTAAATAAATAATATGAATAATGCACAGATTTTTATTAGTGCTTTTCATGGACCCAAAGACTCTCATACAGGATGGTGATGAGAGAGGCTGAATCAGGCCAGTGTTTGTCATAATGCCACGATTCTCCACAGCCCAAGGACATCTGTGACAAACTCTATCTTAATATCAGCAGTGATACACAGACAAGTGAATTAAATTGTAAGATTCCACATTTGTGTGAGACAAATTGGCTTTGTTCAATCGAAGGTGGTTGCCTGGTGTCTAGGCTAAGTGTAATTGATAAGTTGTTGTGCTGTGAGAATGCAGTTTTTTTTGTCAATCGATAACGCTATGTTAACAAAGGAAGCCGAAAGTCAACGTCAAACTTGCTTTCTTTCAGCACAAGAAATAACATATTCTTCGTCCTACCAAGAAACATACACTGAGTATACAAAACATTAGGAACACCTGCTCTTTCCATGACACTGACCAGGTGAAACCTACGATCGATCACCTGTTAAATCTACTCCAATCAGTGTAGATGAAGGGAGGAGACGGGTTAATGCTTTTTAAGCCAAGTGAAACATGGATTTTGTGTGTGTGTGTGTGTGATTGGACAAGACAAAAAATGTAAGTGCTTTTGAATGGGGTATTGTAATCGGTGCCAGGCGCACCGGGTTTGACTTTGTCAAAAACTGCAACGCTGCCTGATTTTTCACATTCATCAGTTTCCTGTGTGTATCAAGAATAGTCCACCATCCAAAGAACATCCAGTCAACTTGATGCAACTGTGGGAAGCGTTGGAGTCAACATGGCCAACATCTAAGGGTAAAAGTGGGCGGTAAAACTCAATATTAGGAAGGTGTTCATAATGTTTTGTACACTCAGTGTATCCCACTTGTTAACAACCTTTTATTAATTAGGGTCCAACCAAGACATGCATACTACCAGTACCAACATATGCTTACTTAATGAGGAAAGAAAGTACAAGTGTGTCATGTAGTTTTCCAGGATTCCCAAGAGGGACCGGAACATCACTTTGTATTTGGCTATAAGGTCCCCAGTGGGAATAGAAAAACGTGGGAGAAAACGGTCGTTTTGAAGTGTAGCGAATGCTGTGGACTTCATTCCCAATACATCATTGGTGATTTTAGTCACTTGTTGGGATCCTGGTGCATTTAGCCCAGCACGTCGTCTTTCATTGTTAACATTGGGGACCTTCAGTGAGATTGAGTTGGCTCAGAAGGACCTCTCTTTTCCAATCTACCAGGGGTGCCACCCAGCAGCCATGCTGCTGTGTGTAATTGTGGTTGGTTGTCTGTGGACTCTTTTTGCGTCTCTCCCCCCACTGTGGCAACCTGAGTGCTAATCAGTGGGGGCTACACTGTAGGCAATTTCAAGTTCCAAACCCTTCGCCAAACAAATGCGGGTAGCCAGGCGCTGCATGAGATTTTTATATTGCTGCTCAGCCTATCAGATTCATCCAAGGTGACACCAGGTTTGAGGGCCTTAATACAATAGTTTCTAATGGCATTACCCTGCTGCAGGTAGCTGTAGTGCTGCTCTTGCAGCGTCATTCACACCTCTGTGGCTCCGGCCGCCGGCCCACGCTGCAGGAACGCTTAGCTAAAATACCTGTTTGACTTTGAAATTCCGTGTGTGTGAGCGGGCAGGGCTATTTTTCTTCCCTTTAATAGTTGACTTAATGCTTTTTGATGTGTGGGTGCTCATCAGTTATTTAGACATTTCAAATGTATTTAATGGGCTTCTTTGGGTTTCTGATTCATGTGTTTTATTAAAAGTGAACTATGTCACTTTAACAACACAGTGTAGATGGTATACTGATGGTTTATGCCTTTCATGCCTGCACCACATTCTGCCAGTGAATTAATTGAAGTCCCACACCTTGATCAGTGTTTCCCAGCCCTGTCATTGGCTGATGTCTCCATTTCCTGTATGAATCTCCTCCTATAGCAAGTGTGGTCAGAGGCCTCCCAGCAATCCCCTGGAGGTGGTGTCGTCCAGTAACATCATGCTCATCAACCTTGTCACCGACAGTGCTGTCCAGAGGCCTGGCTTCAGTGCAGAGTACTCAATCATCCCCCTAACAACATGTAAGATAACATCACACAGTCATCCCCTTACCAAGATGTACAACGATAATGCCAGTCAAACAGTCCATATTTCACTAAGTTAACATGATGAACACTCTAATGACCCAACTGTTGCCATTTTAGCCAAAAGTTGTGGAGGAGTCCTGAAGGATGCTCAGGGAAACTTTAGCTCTCCCCATTACCCCAGCTTCTATCCCCCAGCCCTGGACTGCAAGTGGACCATTGAGGTAGATGATCCTGCACCATAGCCCCCTCTGTTACCCCCCCTCTCTCTGCTACCTCTCTATTTCCCCCTCACTCTCTGGTCCCTCTCTAATCCCCTCTTTCCTGCACCATCCATAGCTCTGTATGAGGGGAATGCTGAGGCTGCAGAATGTCAGCCAGGCTGTTCAGTTCAGCACCTCTTCCATCTTCATCTGTCCTATTGCTGCAGCAGCAGCCCTTAAGGTTGTGGGTCTGGGGGAAGGATGTGGGCTAGGTGTTCTCCCTCAGTTACTGTAGGTTAAGTTTCAATTCCCTACACCTCCCACTTGGTCCCGTTCCCCTTGTGAATTTCAAATCATTGAATTTGTGTAAGCAGGCTCAAGGGACTTCCCACCATATTTCCTGCACCATTTATTTAGAATCTATGAGAAGGAAGGAACAAGTGCATACCTCTAAGTAGCAGAGCAAAGGGGTGGAGTGGTGGCATTTTCCAACTCTTAGCACTCACATGAACACAACCCTGTCTCAGGTCCCTGCAGGGAAGCAGGTACGTGTGAAGTTCACCATGTTCCGTATGAAGGAGCCGAGAGTGGACGTCAGGGTGTGTCACAAAGACTACATAGAAGTCATGGGCACCAAGTAAGAATTGTCTTCTACTTACTGGAGCTCTATAGAACAGTATTACTTTATTGATTATCACAGGATGAAGGAAATGTGTTCTCTGCTTTAAACCATGACATCCCATTGACATACAATGTCAGCATTTCCACTCAAATAAACGTTGTGTGCTTTGTGTCAGGTACTGTGGGGAGTTGTCTTCTCTGGCCCTTACCAGTACCACCAGCTCTCTGGTTGTGATGTTCCACTCTGACGAGTCCTTCACAGACAAAGGCTTCCAGGCTCAGTACAACGCATACGATCCTTCCAACCGTGAGTAGTTTCTCTCTGGTGTTTATATATGACTCTGGATTGTATGAAATGTCCTATGAAGGTGCTACCATTTTATGGTGCTGTTTTCAACCCCTTCTGGCAACTGATATGGGAGTGGTGGTGCTATTCAAGTGAAAGTTGCTATATGATGCCATCGTCACTATAAAAAAACTGAACTATTGCCTCAAACCCAGTGGCACACTGACTGACACTCAGCCAGAGATGGTTCAATGGTAGAGGTTTACAGACTGCATCTCTGACATCACAGGTCCACCAATCACCACGGGAGCGTGTTTACTGTCTGTTTTATCAGTCTGGATTTCTTCTAGTCTCCGTCTCAGTCCCCTCCACCCTCTGGGGTGCTGCTCTCTCAGAGTTTGGTCCATAATGGATTTCTAATTGCTTTGATCAATAGGGATGAGCAGATGGCAACGAGACTGATAGATTGGATATACGCTGATTCCCTCACTCCTTCTGTCACTCGCTCTCCATCTTTCTCTCTCCTCCCTCGCTCTCATTCGCCTCCTCCCCCGTCTCCCTCCTTCCTTCCTTATTCCCTCCGTTCTGTTACTGTGTGCAGCTTGCCCCAACCAGTTTGCCTGTGGCTCTGGGTTCTGTATCAAGAAGGAGCTGCATTGTGATGGCTGGAACGACTGTGGGGACATGAGTGATGAAATGAACTGCAGTAAGTAGACTGGCCTCGCTTGGCCTCACCCCTACCTCACTCCCTTCAACCCTCCCTCCCTCACTCCCCTTCTTCCCTCCCTCACTTCCACTCAACCCTCCCTCACTGCACCTCAACCCTCTCTCTTCCCCTCACTCCCCCTCACCTCTCCCCTTACCCTCCCTTCACACACTTCCCACTCCCCTTACATTCCTATGTGTGTGCATGTCTGTGTAATAGAAGCCTCTGACACACACTAGACATTTCCTCTTGCTATCTTCAGAATGTGAAAAGGACCAGTTTGCCTGTGACAACGGGATGTGCAAGCCCAAGTACTGGGTGTGCGACCGTGTCAACGACTGTGGTGACGAGAGTGATGAGAAGCACTGCAGTGAGTAGCCTCCTAGTCGACAAGACCATCTCTATCTATGTAATGCCAGTCTGCGGGCTAAATGGCCCGCTAATGCCATGCTAATTGTGCTAACATTAAAGGTGCTAATCGATGGACACTGGCTCCTAGCTCAGCTGTGTGTGGTCATTACTTTATCAGTAACGTGGCTTGTTGGAAGCCTTGCCCAATTTGCTCAGCCTCTGTCAACTCTTAAACATGTATAATGCATTCAGCCTTTCAAAGCACAAAGTGGGGGAGGGATGAAGGGAGAACAAGAGTCCAGTCTGGCCACATCAGTAAATCTCTTTCCCCCCCCCCCAGGCTGTGCTAAGAATGAGTGGAGGTGTGGTGACGGGACCTGTTTGCCTCAGGATGTGGTGTGTGACACTAAGACGGACTGTGTGGATGGGAGTGACGAGGCTTCCTGTACCGTCTGTAAGTCAACACACACCAGACTCCTCACTCATTACCTGACAGGAAACACCTCTCTTTTGACAGACATTAGCTATGTTAAAACCCTGTCACTCCTTTTCAATCTCAGTTTTGTGGATAAAGTGGGATGTTAGACTAGAACGTCTCAATCAATACAGCCAATCCATGTAGACCACAGCACCATCACTGTGTATGGTGCACTACATTCTAATGCCTAACTGATTGGAGTGTCTTTTTCATCAAACCTGGCCTAGCACTGAAATAGGTTTATGAAAAATGGGATTGTTTTTTAAAATCAGAAATGTGTTTTCTTATGATCTCATGATGGGTTTTGACTTTTTATTTTTATCCACCTCTCTCTCTGTGCAGCTCCTGGCACCTGCTCTGACTTCAGCTTTAAGTGTAAGAACGAGGCGTGTGTGAACAAGGTGAACGCTGAGTGTGACCGGGCCAAAGACTGCACCGACGAATCCGATGAGGAGGGCTGCGGTAAGACGAGACAATCCAGCAGCAAGCTCTTTCATTCCTCCTCTCATTTACGTCTTCACTCACTTCCTATTCTCTGGGAATCTCTCTCTGTCTTTGTAAAAACATCCATGAGTTTGCATGTACTTTTAGAATTCCTGTTTGATGTGAAAACCTAGACTAGCACATGAAAGCAGTAGTAAATGTATCATTGTCACTCCTAACAGTGAGCTACAGGACAGCAGAGTAGTGGGGCTGGGATAACGTATGACTGGCTACTTGTCTACAGAGTAGTGGGGCTGGGATAACGTATGACTGGCTACTTGTCTACAGAGTAGTGGGGCTGGGATAACGTATGACTGGCTACTTGTCTACAGAGTAGTGGGGCTGGGATAACGTATGACTGGCTACTTGTCTACAGAGTAGTGGGGCTGGGATAACGTATGACTGGCTACTTGTCTACAGAGTAGTGGGGCTGGGATAATGTATGACTGGCTACTTGTCTACAGAGTAGTGGGGCTGGGATAACGTATGACTGGCTACTTGTCTACAGAGTAGTGGGGCTGGGATAACGTATGACTGGCTACTTGTCTACAGAGTAGTGGGGCTGGGATAACGTATGACTGGCTATTTGTCTACAGAGTAGTGGGGCTGGGATAACGTATGACTGGCTACTTGTCTACAGAGTAGTGGGGCTGGGATAACGTATGACTGGCTACTTGTCTACAGAGTAGTGGGGCTGGGATAACGTATGACTGGCTACTTGTCTACAAAGTAGTGGGGCTGGGATAACGTATGACTGGCTACTTGTCTACAGAGTAGTGGGGCTGGGATAACGTATGACTGGCTATTTGTCTACAAAGTAGTGGGGCTGGGATAACGTATGACTGGCTACTTGTCTACAGAGTAGTGGGGCTGGGATAACGTATGACTGGCTACTTGTCTACAGAGTAGTGGGGCTGGGATAACGTATGACTGGCTACTTGTCTACAGAGTAGTGGGGCTGGGATAACGTATGACTGGCTATTTGTCTACAAAGTAGTGGGGCTGGGATAACGTATGACTGGCTACTTGTCTACAGAGTAGTGGGGCTGGGATAACGTATGACTGGCTACTTGTCTACAGAGTAGTGGGGCTGGGATAACGTATGACTGGCTACTTGTCTACAGAGTAGTGGGGCTGGGATAACGTATGACTGGCTACTTGTCTACAGAGTAGTGGGGCTGGGATAACGTATGACTGGCTACTTGTCTACAGAGTAGTGGGGCTGGGATAACGTATGACTGGCTACTTGTCTACAGAGTAGTGGGGCTGGGATAACGTATGACTGGCTACTTGTCTACAGAGTAGTGGGGCTGGGATAACGTATGACTGGCTACTTGTCTACAGAGTAGTGGGGCTGGGATAACGTATGACTGGCTACTTGTCTACAGAGTAGTGGGGCTGGGATAACGTATGACTGGCTACTTGTCTACAGAGTAGTGGGGCTGGGATAACGTATGACTGGCTACTTGTCTACAGAGTAGTGGGGCTGGGATAACGTATGACTGGCTACTTGTCTACAGAGCACCAAACAAGCCGGAGGGCCTCCATCCAGCACTTTTATTTATTTAATTCTTTGGAGAACTATTGACGTCTGTGTGAATATTTTTGTGTTTTTCCTTTCCTACAAGCCTCGGGGGCTGGCAGTGTTTTATTTTGATAACCTAATATGTCGGTACCTTATTATAATTCCAATGAGCCGCGCGGTTCAGCTCAAGGCTACGGTGTCAAGTTGAAGTTGTTTTCTCCTTCGCTTCTCTCCTCTTCCTCTCCTCCATTCCGCCATACTTCCCAACAGACTGTGGCGTCCGGCCATATAAGCTTAACCGTATTGTGGGCGGAGAGAATGCGCAGCTGGGGGAGTGGCCCTGGCAAGTGAGCCTGCACTTCCAGACCCGTGGGCATGTGTGTGGCGCGTCAATCATCTCCAACCGCTGGCTCCTGTCTGCCGCCCACTGCTTCAAGACCATCAGCCCTGAGTGAGTTCCACATACACAACACTGCTCTCCCTGCTCCTCCTTTCTCCCTTCCTCCTGCCTCTCTGCAGAGTGTCCTTCCTATTGTTTCAAATGTCCTCCCTTCATCCCTCCCTCCCGCTTTGCTTTTGTTCTCTATGCCTCTTTTTTGAGTCTGTCTATCCTGTCATGCCTGTGGGTAGTTTATGGCTTCTCTACTCTACTGAAGCTTCTCTCCTTGACTTGTTCTTTCAAGATCTCCAGCCCTGCATGTGTACATGGCACCCCTCACACCTCCCTCTTCTGGTTTCTTATTCACAGACAGATCGTCCCGTCTCTGCTTCTGAAGCCTCTGATATCTCCCACCTCCCTCTACTCTGCTTTCAAACACCTTTTTGTCCTTCTTTCCCACGCCCGGGGGTAGTTTATGGCCACTCCTGTCTTTCATCTACTTCACTGAGTTAACTTAGTTTGTTGGTGCCCCATTCTTCTTCTTCTTATTATTATTATTCATTATTCCAGAGGACATTGTTTTAGGGATCCTGTTCATTCATTTAATGCTTAGGACTCTTCAATCTGTAAAGCTGAAGAGTTCCAGGTTCAATAGGAATGTAAAGTGGGAAAGTGGGAACATTGACTATACATTTCAATCATGCTGTAAAGCTGAATTTCCTCGTTGTGTATTGAACAGAGCAGATTGAACAGAGCCCTAAGTATGATGGGTAAACAGTGCTTTACGCAAAACACAGGAGAGTTTTGATCTCACAAGGACTGAGAAATTACCCCCTGTTTATACTGTTTAGAAGACATGCTTCAGGGCCACATTTGCATCAAAGCAGCTTTATAGTGTATATACTAATGTATGTAATTAGCTGGGCTGCCAGTAGGTGGAGCACTATCCCTGCACTAGAATGTGATCCAGCACTGCTGTGTTGGGATGGATGTGGTCTTTTCCATTTCGAGCCAGCCACTGTAGGGGATGATGTAGCTGTGCATTGCAGCGGTTTCATGAACAGTACAGATATTTACAGAGCTCTGCTGCTAGCATTGGTTCCTCTCACAATCACACAGTCCTCTTGGACGAGAAACTGCTTCCTTTGTGTTTACAGACAGCATTCTCGTATGCTGTGCATAGGCTCTATAGGAGTAGCTCAAGCCCATATCCTATAGCAGCAGTAGGCAATCTTAGACTTTATCTTACATTTCAATCAATTGAGTCTTTATTAAAGACTAATTAGTTCCTTATTTGAATCTGGTGTGTCTCTGCTTTGGCCCGGAGCAAAAGCCTGCCCCCACACGGCCCCTTTCAGATAAGACTGCCAGCCCTTGGCCCTGTAGGCTGGTTAACATACCCACAATCAATTCTATCTACTCCTGTACTTTGTAAAAAAAATATATAAAAAAATAAAAAATATTTTTTTACAAAAAAAATAAAAATTGAAGTGAAATTTCAAAGGCAGAGAGGCCAGCAGAATAACTGAATAATGGTGCCCTCATCTCCTCCTCTAGAAACCACATGGCCTCCAACTGGCAGACGTACAGTGGCATGCAGGACCAGTATAAGCAGGATACTGTTCAGAGAAGATCGGTGAAGACCATTATCACCCACCCAGACTACAACCAGATGACCTATGACTACGACATCGCCCTGCTGGAGCTGAGCCAGCCGCTGGAGTTCACCAACACCATCCACCCCATCTGCCTACCCGCACGCTCCCACCTCTTCCCTGCTGGCATGTCCTGTTGGGTTACAGGCTGGGGCACGCTCCGTGAAGGAGGTGGGGAGTCATATAGTTACACTATTGTTTTTATAGACCTAGGTCATATACAATACATATTTTGAATCATTTAAAATGCTAATGTTGCAATTGATTTAGTGCATGGGGTCAAAGTTAACATACATTTACTTCTATTTTATGCTACAGAACTGGGTCATACGAGGGATGGGCATTTGAAATGTTTTTCCTGTTCGAGTACTCACGTTATTATTTTTTTGTACTGGAGTACTCAAATAAAATAACGTATATTAGAATACACTACAGAAAAATATGTGCGCCTTTATCTATATGCCAACAGTGTGCAAAAAGGCCTGATTTATCATAACCTTTACAGATAACATGTTCTAATTGCTCAATTGCCCCATAAATCCTAGTATATTCAGTGAATAAAAAAACAAGTGCCATTTGAGAATCATTCATTGAAACCATAATGAGCGGCTCGGTTTTGGCGGGGTCACTCACAGCTTCGCCAAGCAGTGGCACAATGTAAAAGATAAATAAAGCGCATAAGGAAATAATCTTACTGCATTTTCTAAATGCAGATCTAAAATTATTCTTAGTCTGATGCCGAGCAGAAATTACTATGTGCTTCAGTTGCGCTTCTTCACTCTGAGAATTCATGAACTGGCATTCTATCAGCAGACAGCACTCTGACTGATTTGTAGCTACTTTTTTCGGTAGCTGTCTTTTCTCTGGTAAAATGAAAGATTTTAACTTCAAACAAAACATTAGATTAATAAATGTAGATAGCTATATTCTTTATATGATACACTAGAAATATGATGGCAATGCATAGTTTTTGCAAAAAAAAGACCTTGCTCATTTAATTGTGTGGCTGCTGGCCAAATAGCGTTGCACTTCGGTTGTCATCTGATGAAAATTAAGCTATTTCCTGATGAATGTGTTGCACAAATGCTTTTTCTGTGAAGGATATAGTTGCACAACCTTGATCACTCTATTGAAGAAAAAAAACACTAGACTTTTACATAAAACACATACGAAAGGGTTTAAACTCAGCCCACGTAGTCTACATCTGTGCGCACTCAAGCAATACTGACAAGACGAAGAAATCAGAACTGTTGATATAAAACTGGTATATATAATTAAATAACCCACCACTTCACTATCACCGTGTAGTTTGTGAGCTCTCCAAACAATGTCTCCACTACATGAATGAGAATAGTATGTCGTATTAATACATTGAATTAACAGAAATGACCGTAACCAAACATTCTAGATGAATGGGGAAATGGCAATGGTTAATGGTAGCCTACATTTACTGTTGGTGATACTTTGGCGATATAGCTGGGAATTCATCAACTTTGACAAACAATTCACCCCATGAAAACAATGATTTGAGCACGAATTGGTGGGAGATTGAACATGGGAGATGCACACTACCGCCATTCTCTGGTTAAAGATTGATTTTTGACATCTGTTCGATTACTCCTGCCCATCCCTAGGTCAAACATTTTGAATATACATGTTGGATACTTTCAAGATGGTTGGGCTGTGCTGGATTTAGTATGAAGGGTCATTTAGACCAGCACTACTGTTCCCAGAAGGCAGACTTGGGTCAAATACTGTGCATTAGGTCAAGTATTTCCATATTCTCGAGCTGCACTTGATTTCATTTGGTAGGAATGGAGCGAAAAGACAGTGGAATAGTCCAAGAAAGTGCAGAATCAGCGCACCTCACATACTAACCGTTTGGCATAGTATTTGACTCAGTCAGGTGTGTTATACAACTCCTCTGGTTATATACATCTTTCATCCTGGCATGCTTCTTTTCCCTCATATTGACATTCCTCATGCTCTCTCTCCATCCCTCCCTCTCTTCATCCCTCTCCTCATCTGTCTCCCATCATGGCGCCTTCTCTTCCCTTCATCCCTCTCCTCCTGACATCCCTCTTTCCTCACATTCTCCCCATTCATTCTCAACACTCACCTCTCCCGTTCATGACATCCCTCTCTTCATCTCTAATGACATCCCTGTCTTCTGTCACCCTGTTCCCATTCCTTCTCCCTCATCTTCCACCCTGATATTTTCCTCAGCTTTCATGTAATTCCTCTTGTTCCCTTCATCTCTCCTACATCTTTTTTTCCGTTATCCCTCTCTTCCATTACACCTTCCTCCACATCCATATTTCATACCAGACCTTCTCCCTCGTTCTCCCTCTTGAGGGATCTCTTAACTGTCCATTAGCCAACACAAAGCCAACTCATTAGCACCTGGGTTGTAGCTAGTGGACATGAAGGTTGTCTCCTGCTAGTTATAACCACGTGTCCTCTCTTTCTCGCGGCGGTCAGGTTCCATAGCACGGCTGCTGCAGAAGGCGGAGGTGAAGATCATTAACGACACGGTGTGTAACGTGGTCACCGAAGGTCAGGTCACATCCAGGATGCTCTGCTCCGGCTTCCTGTCCGGAGGAGTCGACGCCTGTCAGGTGGGAGGGATACGCACTGCAGGCTACATTATCACTCACACATACACACACACATGCAATTATAAAAAGAAACGTATGGCATACACCTGCATCTTAAAACACTCTTAAAACAAATGTCCTTTGTGCCCAATGTAATGTCTCTGTCCTCTGTTGCTCTCATCACTAGGGAGACTCGGGGGGTCCCCTGGTGTGCTTCGAGGAAAGTGGAATGTGGTTCCAGGCAGGCATCGTGAGCTGGGGTGAGGGCTGCGCTCGTCGGAACAAGCCAGGCGTCTACTCGCGCGTCACCAAGCTGAGAGATTGGATCCGCAAGAACACGGGGGTTTGATGATGAGGGGATATGGGGGCAGCGGGTAGACAGTTTGAGGGTCTGACAAGACAAAAAATAAGGAATATGGAACATTGCGTCTGATTGAGGACGAGTCCCCCCCATGATGACCAGAGCTATCCATCCATCTAGCCTCGACCAGCCTCCGACACCCACTGAGGGCCTGCATGGTGCTAGCTACTGCTCAGACGAAGGATTTCAAATGGGTTTGGGATTAGGTTTTTATGCTGTACTGATGCAACCCTTGTTCTCGAAAGCACCGAGGACCAGCAAGACTCCTGCACCTCCATCAATCATCTCATGTTCCACTGGTTTGATTAATATTCTCCCAGTGTAAATAATGGAAGATGTATATTTTGAGGACACACTTTGTTTTTGGTGGTATTTTCCTAGTCTCCACCATTGTTATGATGTGAGATCACATCTTCTGTTGGGCAGACAGACATGCCAAATGAACTGAGGGAATCAGAAATAGAACAGAAATAGAATAGATATAAAATAAATATTTTAGTGTAGTTTTTTTACAATGTATTTCTTTACCAGCTGTTTTCACCTGACAAATTTCACTTAAAGTGCCTTGACAAGAACATGGAATGTTTTATAAGTGAGTGTGATATTATTAATGCAGAGATGCATGGAATCTTGAGTTCTAACAAAGATTGTTTATTGCAGTGCCTTCAGAATCAATTCATACCCTTTGATTTATTCCACAATTTTTTTACAGCCTGAATTAAAAATGAATTAAATATAAACAAAAATCACCCATCAACACACAATACCCCATAAATGCAAAGTGAAAACCTATTTTTAGAATTTGAATACATAATTTACATATGTATTCACACCCCTGAGTAAATTCATATTATAATTACCTTCGGCAGAGGTTACAGCTGCGAGTCTTTCTTCGTAAGTCCCTATGAGTTTTCCATACCTGGATTGTACAATATTTGCACATTATTCTTTTCAATATTCTTCAAGCTCTGTCAAGTTGCTTGTTGATCATTACTAGACAACCATTTTCAAGTCTTGCCATAGGTTTTCAAGCAGATTTTAATTCGAAACTGTCACTAAGCCACTTAGGAATATTCAATGTCGTCTTGGTAAGCAACTCCAGTGTATATTTGGCCTTGTGTTTTAGGTTATTGTCCTGCTGAAAGGTGAATTTGTCTTCCAGTGTCTGTTGGAAAGCAGACCAAAGCAGGTTTTCCTCTAGGATTTTGACTGTGCTTAGCTCTATTCAATTTTGTCCCCCCCCCGAAAAACTCCCAAGCCCGAGCCAATGACGAGTGTAACCGATGTAAAATGGCTAGCTAGGTAGCGGGGTGCGCGCTGATAGCATTTCAATCGGTGATGTCACTCTCTCTGAGACCTAGAAGTAGTTCCCCTTGCCCTGCAAGGGCTGCGACTTTTGTGGAGCGATGGGTAATGATGCTTCGAAGGTGGCTGTTGTCGATGTGGACAGAGGGTCCCTGGTTCAAGCCCAGGTAGGGGCGAGGAGAGGGATGGAAGCTAAACTGTTACACGAGCATACCCATAACATGATGCAGTCACCACGATGCTTGAAAATATGAAGTGTTACCCAGTGTTGGATTTGTCCCAAACATAACTCTTTGTATTCAGGATATACATTTAATTTCTTTGCCATTTTTTTGCACTTTTACTTCAGTGCCTTATTGAAAACAGGATGCATGTTTTCCAATATTTGTATTCTGTACAGGCTTTCTTCTTTTCAGTCTGTCATTTAGGTTAGTAGTGTGGACTAACTACAATGTTGGTGATCCAGCCTCAGTTTTCTCCTATCACAGCCATCACTCCTATCACTCTAAATGTTTTAAAGTCACCATTGGCCTCATGGTGAAATTCCTGAGCTGTTTCCTTCCTCTCTGGCAACTGAGTTAGGAAGGACGCCTGTATCTTTGTAGTGACTGGGGGTATTGATACACGATCCAAAGTGTAATTAATAACATCACCATGCTCAAGGGGATATTCAATGTCTGCTTTAAAAAAAATATGTTTTATTGCACACAGAGTGAAAAATAATGTAATGGGAAATGATGACTGCGATCTGCTTGATCTATTACCTAGTGCATAAGTTGAATGCAGATATTTATTTTAAAAAGTACACGTTTCCAAAAACAACTGTATTGAAAAATCATACCGAGCGTATTTCTAAATACCTCGGGATACGGTATACTGCTCAACCCTAGCTATCTACATTTTTAAAGTAGTCAATTTTCTTCTTTATTGGCTGATTGCTCCCAACTCTAGAATCCCCACCCAGTTGACTCATTTAAAATGGTGGAAGCCCCCAAATGATAAACGGGTTATATCTATTATGATGTCCTCTGTGACAACAGGCACAACTCCGATATAAAGTGGTTTTGGGGTAAATTGCAGAAAGGCCACATGCTTCCACTTATATCAGTGCATTCGTAATAATCTAACCAATACAAAACTTCTATTTGATCAAATAAGCGTCACGTAGCAAATTAGCAATACATGTTTGTTGACCAAATTCGACACCTCATGGACAGATTTTGACCAGAGTAAAACCTCGCTTCACCTCTTCCCCTCTGAGGGTCAATGGGCACAGTGCAATTCGGAGGTTCCTATCAATTTCTATAGATGCTGCGGCCATTTCCCTCACATTAGTATTCTAGGAGAACCCCATATACAGGCTAGCTAAAATGGTCTCCATTTGCCAGTTGAGCTGAGGGTGATTCGGGTCTTCACTCCCCTACGCACGGCAGCTCAAGAAAATCAATTGGGTTTAGCTGTTTGCACGGTGCAACACAATGAGTTCTTCTCACCCCTTTCAACAGTGGACTTCTTATTGGACAATCCTGGTCCTGCTTTTAACTGATTTTTCATTGGTTTTCTTTCACTCTATTTTGGCTTGTGTTTGTATTTGTACATTTACTGTGACTTCAAAACCTAAAGCTCTCCGTTGTTTGTAAATGTTGATGTGCTGAAAATATTTTAATTGTTAAAGGTGGACGATAATGTTGGGCTATTTGTTTTTATGGTCCCTAACATTGGCACAATGCTGGGTAATATGGAGTGTAATAAAGGTATATGTTTCAGAACATGGGTTGAAGGGGCCAAAAGCGACTCTTTAAATAATAAATGTGAGCTGTTACTGTGTGTAGTTAAATAAAGGTAACATTTATATTGGATTGTGGACACATTCCTTTTCTACTGTTCAATTTTGTTTATATGCCTCATTTTTATATAAAAGATTTATGAATCCTACACAATAACCATACTTTACCTGAATCTTCTGCATGTCATTTACCTTCATTGACTGACTCGTGTCTTTATAATAGTTATTGTATAGTAAGTATTATGAGTCTATTGTGGGGCCATGTCCTTTTACACGGCAGCCTGTAATGAATGTGGATCTCTCATAGCACTCATCTCCTCCCTGCTGTGACTAGCATGTGTACCTGGAGACGAGATGTAATGAGACCGAGGTGACAAGACAAGCTGATATTGTCACATTATACCTAGCTTTGTCACAGCAATCTCTTGTTACAAGGGGAGCTGGGCGTGTGGGTGTAAGGAGGTGGATACACAGACAGTAGGAGATCTACAATCACATCTGTCTTCATTAAAAGCTACGCTCCACCACGGGAATAGGAGAATCAACATAGACAGCGCTGCTAATTTATGTATTCATCAACTTCGGTACATAAGCATCTTTGTTTGTACCTGTTCCCCCATGACATACGCACAGCACACACACAGCACACACACTGCATCTCCTCACCGGGCCAATGTACAGTACTCAAACCACGCTGGTCTTTATCTGAAATGGTTTTATTTAAATATAAATATGTGTACAAAGTTACAAGCAACAATAGCTCATTTTTAGCAAATAAAATCTTTAATACATTATTAAAAAAACAAAATGAACCAAACCAACAAATGGCAATTAGTTGTGTTCCCAAAAGCATAGTTCATCTTTCTGCATTCAGTGATTGATGGACCCAAATAAAATCAATCAAGATATAGATTTATATGTATATATAATATAAAGATACTTTACAGTAAAGCAGCTTACAAGCTGTACATTAAGGCTTATATAAAAATAAAGACGAGCGATGATTTTTGTTTTTAAATCACTTGGTTCACTTAGTGACGTTTGTTTTCCAATTGGGCCGACTGACCGGTAGCGCCGCTCTTGACACAAAATGGCAGTACAGGGTTCCAGTAGTGTCCAGAATCGGAATACAACAGACCAGGTGCAGTAAGCAGTCTCTCAAACAAGCATAATGGACATGGAAAAGAAATGCTGAAGAGTTTCACTAGACACATCATCTGCATGCAACAGAGAAAGAATGGGACTTCTTCACCCATTTGTACAGTTGATCTAGTCAGTATTTCAGGGTAGTACTGTGTTTTTGTAAACATATTGAAGCTACTTGATTGTGGCATAAAGACTGGTGTGTGGATGGTGTCTGAAGAGGGACAGTTTCACAAGTAGAACCCATCTTAGCCTGTTGAGACTGCACCTTGAGCTTATTCAAGTTCAAGATTGCCACCATTTTACAATGATTGTTCTGGAAAGAGTCTCCATTTAACAATCTGGCAAACAGAAGTAATACAGTACCCAGAGGAATTCATCTCTATCCCTAACTCTTTCAATACACTGCTATGTACTGTAGCTCACCATCTTTGGGTTTTTCCATTTCCTTTTCTTGTCCTCCAGGGTAGAACAATAACACAGAGGCTGTCTCTCTATTAGGTGAAGGCCAGGATACACATTCTCTCCATACCTCACTCTGCTTTCACTCCCAGATAACCCACACCCAAGCCAAACTTATTGTTTTGCTAAGCGGTTTATGGCTGCCATTGTGGAGCTCAGGCTTCTTTAAATGGATAGAGAGACACGAATGTGCTTAGAACTCCTTTCACATGCCGACAAACACCAAATGACCACAATGTGTTGACTCTTCTTTTTTTTTAAAATGAATATATCTGTATTTTTTATTTGTTCATAGTCTGTTACAAGTTCTATTTGTCTGAGGAGTATGTTCTTTTTGAGAAATGTTAGCTAGGCTCCAGCATCCAGTTAGTTTAGGCCACCCAAAGTCATGAGATGCTCCTGTCTGGTGAGTTCCAGTTTGCCTTCCTCCCATCCCCTCACTGGTAAAACAAAACTAGTGCCATGACAGAATAGCAGGCTCATCTCTGAAGTAGCAGACACTGTAGTAGATTATTTATTGATGGGGAATGTGAGTGGCACATCACAATCATTGACTCCATTGGGGCTCAATTGGAATGCCATTGGGACTCCATTGGGACCATTCAATCCCAGAATGACAACTGAATAACAAATAAGGAAGGCAATCCATGTCACCTACATCTCCTTCCAAAACGTGTCCAGGAGAAGGACCAGCCATCCAGTTCTCTCTCCTCATGTTAGTCTGGCCACACCTCCTATAGAGATGACAAATGCTTCGTCTTTACATGGCCCTTCGCGCTCCACCCCCTGTTCCGTTGTCAAATCAGACGTGAGTCTGCATGCGTTGTGACGGCCGTCCGTAGTCGGACTGCTGGGAGGAGACCTGCGATGATGCATAGGAGAAACGAGAGGAGCTAGACACCTTGCTAGCCTGGTCTGATTGATCGTAGGCGTCCACCTTCTCGTAGGAGGCGGGCTTGACGTAGCTGGTGAAGGCTCGACCGTATGTGGCGGCGGTGGGCAGGTAGGCAGAGCCGCTGTAGACGGGGTCGGTGGGGTAGATGGCTCCGGGCTGGGCTGCCGCTGCCTGCTGCTGCTCGTAGGTGGAGCGGGCCCCTGTGGTGGTGGCGTAGCGGTGGGAGAAGTCGTAGATGCGGGGCTGTGTGGCTGCCACCACTGTGTGCTGGCCGTACAGCGGGCTGGGGGAGGGCAGCTGGGATGGCGTGTAGACAGGACGGGGGTTGGGCACGTAATCTGAGAAACCACTGCGGATCACCCGGTCCTCGTGAGCATGCACGTTGTAGTAGCCGTTAGTGGGGTCCTGAGGGGAGAGGAAATAACAACAGGGTGTTAAGTTGTTCAACTGCTTTTAAACATACTGTATTTATATAGAGATGTCAGACTTTTTCAAAACACCCAGCAAAACAACATGCAACAAATGCTCAACGAATGATTGCAATTTTTCCCATGCATGAAACATTGTATAAGTGAGTGTTTCTCCTTACGGTTTTTACCTTGATGTCGGACCTCTCGTCCTCGTCCTCCTCCAGCAGGTCACTGTGTTCCGTCCGGGACGTCCCAGGAGACTCACTGCTGTTGGGGGCCTGAGGGGGAAACAACAGTCCCTACAATTGTAAAGGTGGTACATCTTAGACCAACATGAGCAAAATGACTGTACTGTATATCATCACATCATCACAGTAATATACATTATATATATCTGTTATATAAAGATGAAAAGGTATTTGAAAACCTACTGAAAGTGATTGAACGGAGGCATTTACCATGGGCTCCTTGACATCCTCCTCATCATCGTTGCCACGGGTAGCATTGTGGTCACTGTGCACAATCTGAACTCTGATGTCACTCTTTGAGAGGCGTGTGCACTTTTTACCTGTGAGGATTCAAAAGAGACAGGTGATTTAGAAATGATTCTAAAACTGCTTTTCATGCCTGTTGCCTTTATAGAAAAGGATTTGATTGTGCTCCTTTCATGAAGTTGAAACTAGCCATGCATGACTAAGATTTGGGGTCAATTCTATTTCAAATCAGTCAGTTCACACCGATTTAAAAATATTGAGTGAATAGTCATTTACTGAATGTCAATTCATTTCCTTGAATAGGGTGAGTTGACATGGAATGTAGCCCAACCCCGGCATGCCCCATATCTGACCTTCGACCTCACCTTTCCCGGTGTGCCTGCAGCAGAGAGAGACCAGGGTGACGACACAGATGAGCAGGACACACCCTCCGCCCACTGACGCCCCAATGATGATCAGCATGGGCAGGGCCTCTGTGAGGAGAGAGAGGAAAAGAGAAAAGAGTCAGGACCTTGCTACTGATCAGAGCGAGACAGGCAGGACCAGATCCAGTCTCCTCTTCTAACGCCACTCTACTCATTCCCCCCCCAACTAATCTCCGCCAACGCCTGCTCCTATATAAATTCATCTGCAGTAAGCCTCATGGTCCCTCAGAAGCACGCACACACACACACACACACACACACACACACACACACACACACACACACACACACACACACACACACACACACACACACACACACACACTTAGAGCCCCCTGCGTCCCCACAGCCTCGGCTATTGTGTCTAATCTCTCTGGAAGAAGGGTAACAAGGCCTGACATGCAATGAAGCAATAGACAGTAATCTAATTAGAGATTCCAGGAGAGAGATACGGCGCACCGCTCAACTCTCCCGAGACCCCGGCTGAGCTGCCTTGATGTAAATTGCTGGCGAGGACCTTATTTTTGGTGTCTACTGCAACAAAGGCCTTCCTTCCTTACCTCCGCCAACTCCAGTGTGCAGAGTGTGTGTGTGTGTGTGCATGTATGTGTGTGTGTGAGTAAGTAAATTGTCATTTAAGTAAATTTGAAGAGGGTGGCTCTCACACACTTAGAGAGAGAGGGAGCTAAGGGACCGCCGGTGGCTCGGCCCCAGGACACCTGTGCCCTGATCTAATTGACTTTAGTCCCCGATCGATATCTATGTTATATGGCCCAATGTATTCATTAAGGCCCACCATCTGCTGATTAAATTATATTGATTAAAATAGTATAATTAAGATAAGCACTCAATTGGAGTTCTGCTTTGACCTCATCTAACCCCTCTCTCTTCCCAGCACCGTCTCTCCACAGTGCTCGTCTTAGTGAGATTGGTCATGCTGACTGTGTGAGATGATAGATAATAAGGACCCCTGTCCAGTTCCTACCCGTACCTTGCTCCTTGAGGGTGACCAGCGCGGTGCCTGTGCCGAAGCGGTTCCATGCGGTGCAGTTGTAGCGGAGTAGGAAGTCCTGGGCCAGGGTCTCAGACAGGACCAGGGAGGACAGGACCCCGTGGTCACTGGCCACCGTCTGGACAGAGAAACGACCGGAGGAACCCGAGGAGAGGGTCACATCTCCAAATGTCCACACCTAGTGAGAAAGATGGGAGATGAACAACAGGTGAGTGGCTAGCAGCACTGTCAGAGCTCAGATCAACCACTACTTCCCATGCTTAGATCAATCACAGGTACCTTCTAACCAACCACCCTCCCTCCCTCTCTCTTTCCCTCTCTCTGTTTTCCTCCCTCTCCATCCACCTGGCTGACATTGCTAAGGGCCGTACGTCTAAATTGCCTCCTACGTCTTGCCCTGGAGGTAAGCCCTGTCAGCCTCTAAGCCCTGTCAGCCTCTAAGCCCTGTCAGCCTCTAAGCTCTGCCAGACCTGTGAGGCTGTGTAAGATGCTCCTGTCGGTGCTGAAGCTTCTCTCCTGCTGCTAGATAAGGTCTACGGGGTGCCTGCCTCTCACTCCCCCTCAGACCCTAATTATCCTCTGTCAGAGCTGCCCACGCACCCAGGGTCACCTGACAGGTCAGCCCACCGAGGCCTGATGGATGCAGCGCTAATTGAGCCATGCGGTTGGGCTGCAGCCTGCAGGAGAGCCGGCCCCCCTTTCTAGTTACCTTTCTGTTCTCTCTCCCTCATCCTCATTGAGTGGTGAAGGGATGATGTGTGTGTGTAGGTGGGGGATTCAGTGTGTATTAAATGAGCACATGCATGCACGCACACACAACATTGAAAGAGGAAAGACAGGAAAAGACAAGAGGCTCACTTACAATCTTGTCAGGCGAGGGGCTGTTTCCCACCAGGCACTCGAGCTTGCCCTTGGAGTGCTTGACAGCGTGCTGTGTGGCGTCTGCTGTAATGATAGGTGGGCCTGGAGGGAGGGAGGGAGGTGGAGGGAGGGAGGGAGAGAGAGAGAGAGAGAGAGAGAGAGAGAGAGAGAGAGAGAGAGAGAGAGAGAGAGAGAGAGAGAGAGAGAGAGAGAGAGAGAGAGAGAGAGAGATGTCGGTGACAGAAAGAGGGAGATTTTGAAACAAATTAAACACAGATGCATTGTCGGATGGTTGACACATATAATGCTTGAGTAAACATACTTCTTAGATAATACCAAATGTGCATCTTTAATATTCTACATCTAAAAGAAAGTGGTATTGAATTGGCCCTATTTTCAGACTATTGAGACTCATATGAGACTTACCGTTGACAGTGAGCGTGACGTCCCTCTCAGCCACCCCGATGCGGGGGACGATGGCCTTGCAGGTATACGTCCCAGCATCCTCCTGGGTGACAGCCTTCAGCTGCAGGGTGTTGCCATTACTGAGCACCTGTAGAGGGAGAGGAGAGGTGGGAGGGAGGGAGACGAGGGGAGGGAGAGGAGGGGAGGGGGAGGAGGGAAGGGAGAGGAGTGGAGTGGAGGGAGATGGGAAAAGAGAGAGAGAGGGGTGGACAGGAGGGATAAGAGGGGGAAGTTGTTGCAGCAGCACCAATGTGGTCGAACAGTTTCAGTTTAATTTCATGGTGGTGACAACACTGTGGTTTTAATCACAGACTACAGCTACAGCCAGGCACCTCTGGAGTGACCATGCTGCTGTGGAGATTGTCCTAATTAAACGTTGCCGGCAGAGCATAACGTTATCATGGTGTGAGTGGGCCGTAGCCTTTAGAGGCTGCTACAGTTCGCTCTACACTTGCGCACTCGTTAGCTCATTGATCCCACCATTCCATCAAGCTGTGATTAATCCATTTCCTCTCCCTCTACGCCCCTCCTCTCCCTCCCTCCGTCCTTTCACTCCCACTCTCCATTTTTTATTCAACCACAATTAGAGAGAAACCTAATGAATCCATTACTGGTAGCTGTGTGAGGCATGGTGGCCGCGGTGCGTGTGGATTAGAGAGCACCGCCTGTTCTTTTCTTCCGGAGAGCGTTGGTTCAGTCTGGGAGATGGGAGATGACAGCATGGCTTTTACAGCATCGCCTGCTGTCCTGCAGCTCTCTTCTCTTTAGCGGTGGCGTTTTTAGCAAAAGCTGCCTCTGAAATTCGATTAAACACCAGGAGAGAGGCTCCCTGGAGATAGCGCTGATAGTGTTGCCTGGGGTGGGGTGGGAGACCTTGAACCAAGATGACGCAAACTAAAGGTGGAACTGGGCTGGTTGTAAGCTACCTCACATATTCCTCCCTAGATGTTCTTTGTGTTGTGTCTTGGTCCGGGTTGAGGAGCGGTTTGAGAAGCTGTTCTCGGAGTGGGATGTGAAATGTGTCAGCTGGTTTTTAACTAGTGCGCCTCAACTGTGGATGTGATTGATTTAGTGGTCACGTTGTTATGACAGAGTGTCACCTCCCCTGCTGTCAGCAGTGCGAGAACCTGACAGTCATCACACACACTGCCTCTGAAGGTTTAGCTCTGATGTCTGAGGGCTTTGTCTCATTACACACACACACACACACACACACACACACACACACACACACACACACACACACACACACACACACACACACACACACACACACACACACACACACACACACACACACACACACACACAAACACACGCACACAAACACACGCACACCAACATGCACACACAGTATAAGTATTGATTGAGCTACTTGTCTTACCACGCTTGAGCCCTGTTTGGTCCAGGCCAGGGTGAGGGGAGGGTTGCCTGTCCAGGTGCAGGTGAAGGCAGCGTCCATCCCAATGTCCACGTTCATGGGCTTGGGCTCCGACAGCAGCCTGGGACCAACTGTAGAGGAGCCCAGGACACCATCAGAACTAATACAGCCCTTATTCACCATTCAATTCATTATGACTTTATCATATCCCCTAAGGCATTTTCAAAGCACAAAGCACATTACACAGTATCCTCCAAAGACACAATAACTCTTGTGACAAGGGTGAACGTGTTCACAG
This sequence comes from Oncorhynchus keta, assembly GCF_023373465.1. Classification (NCBI taxonomy): domain Eukaryota; kingdom Metazoa; phylum Chordata; class Actinopteri; order Salmoniformes; family Salmonidae; genus Oncorhynchus; species Oncorhynchus keta. Next base: position 72,258,332 of record NC_068454.1, on the reverse strand, counting down.
ACACACTACTCAGATTACACTACAGGCTACTAGTACTATGATACACTGATGTGCTCCACTCACATTGTACATCCACCAGGGTGCTGACGTTGGTGCTGCCCACTGAGTTGGATACCTCACAGGAGACAGGGTCTGTGAAGTACGAGTGGTCTACCGTCACCTCCAGGCTGTCCCCGTTCGCCTCCGAGATGGGGACTCCTCCCTTGGACCACCTGGACCACCAGATCACCACATCACATAGGGTTAGAATGTCAATTTACCATGTCGCATAGGGTTAGAAGGTCAATTTACCACATCACATTGGGATAGAATATCAATGTACCACATCACATAGAGTTAGAATGTCAATTTACCACATCACATAGGGTTAGAATGTCAATGTACCACATCACATAGGGTTAGAAGGTCAATTTATCACATAGGGTAAGAAGGTCAATGTACCACATCCCATAGGGTTAGAAGGTCAATTTACCACATCGCATAGGGTTAGAAGGTCAATTTACCACATTGCATAGGGTTAAAAGGTCAATTTACCACATTGCATAGGGTTAGAAGGTCAATTTACCACATCCCATAGGGTTAGAAGGTCAATTTACCACATCGCATAGGGTTAGAAGGTCAATTTACCACATCACACAGGGATAGAAGGTCAATTTACCACATCACATTGGGTTACAAGATCACTTTGGTTTACCAGAACATGTTAGCAGGTCACTTTGGGTCACTAGATCATTTTGAGTTACATGTGCGTTAATAATGATAAAGTCCAAACTGGACCAACTAAAAGGCTAATAGTTCCATAATAATGCAGTACACACTGACTTCATGAAAGAAATGAAACCAACAGTATAAGGTTGAGGTTGAGGCGCTGTTTTTTACCTGTATCCTGTGATCTCAGGGTTGGCAGAGGCAGAGCAGATGAACAGAACCTTGGCTCCCTCCATGACACTCTGGGGCTGAACGGACAGGGTCACTGATGGGGGGTCTGCAGGACGGAGGGGAACACACAACATCACTGAGAGGGGAACTTAGTATGTGTCATATCTATCACTATGGACGATTCTACAGTATAGGCTGAATTTGTGTCAGTCAAGGGAGAAGAAACAGGACAGCAGTACTAAAGGAAGCTCTGTGAACACTGGAGGTATGTGTCACTGAGCTAGGACCACCTGTAGCACACGCTCCAGCAGGTACGTATATCTCTCTGGTCACCCCCAAAACCAATTCTTTCTTTGGCCGCCTCTCCTTCCAGTTCTTTGCTGCCAATGACTGGAACAAACTAGAAAAATCTCTCAAACTGGAAACACTAATCTCCCTCACTAGCTTTAAGCACCAGCTGTCAGAGCAGCTCACAGATTCCTGCACCTGTACATAGCCCATCTATAATTTAGCCCAAACAACTACCTCTCCCCCTACTGTATTTAATTTATTTATTTTGCTCCTTTGCACCCCATTATTTCTATCTCTATTTTGCACATTCTTCCACTGCAAATCTACCATTCCAGTGTTTTACTTGCTATATTATATTTACTTCGCCACCATGGCCTTTTTTTGCCTTTACTTCCCTTATCTCACCTCACTTGCTCACATTGTATTTAGACGTATTTTTCTACTGTATTATTGACTGTATGTTTGTTTTACTCCATGTGTAACTCTGTGTCGTTGTATGTGTCGAACTGTTTTGCTTTATCTTGGCCAGGTCGCAATTGTAAATGAGAACTTGTTCTCAACTTGCCTACCTGGTTAAATAAAGGTGAAATAAAATAAAAATAAATACATTTGAAGGGGTGTGTGTTTGTCACAGAGAGGTTGGTGTATGAATCATTGAAGGGTGAGCGAGTGCATGTGCAGGAAGGCAGAACTAACCACTCTTCCATTAACTCTAAAGTGGTGCTGGGTGAAATGTATTTATTCAACCAAAGCCCTCAACTAATGCCTAAAGTATATAAATAAATATATTATAGATGATATATGTGTATAGACTACCTTGTCGTTATTGGCAGTATATTTGTATAAAGTTTACCAATAGGACTATGTTCCAATATCCACACTAGCATACTAGTGTCCATGGACAATACATCAGTACATACTAAGTAGTATTCAAGTCTAATAGTTGGTAGTTGAATCTATTTGACTCTGTGTTTTCCATCCTCTGACAGAGTGTTGTACCTTGGGTGTGTCCCCATCACAGGGACGAGGACACTACAGAGTTTCGTACCCGAGTGTGTCCCCATCACTGGGACGAGGACACTACGGAGTTTCGTACCCGAGTGTGTCCCCATCACTGGGACGAGGACACTACGGAGTTTCGTACCCGAGTGTGTCCCCATCACAGGGACGAGGACACTACGGAGTTTCGTACCCGAGTGTGTCCCCATCACTGGGAAGAGGACACTATGGAGTGACTGTAGGGGACACTAAGCACCACTGAGGACACTCA